>NW_024609884.1:47161251-47375412 GCF_016920785.2 Ixodes scapularis
AGTTCAAGGAGTAAACTTGACACGCGGCATTCGAACCACGGATATTGCGGTGACTCGCGTTTGCAGACTCTTTCCTGTCATATATGAGCAGTGTGACCCCGGCTTACTCACACTTGCATGTGTGTGTGTGCCTATATGTTTACACGTGCATCTATTATCACAATCACACTTAACCGGAGCAAATGCTAAGCCAGGGGTGGAACGGCTGCGCCATTTGCGCCATTTTGCGCCAGACGCATATGTCTGCGCCATCCTGCGCCATGTTGAAGAAACTGCGCCACAGCCAATACCTCGCGCCATTATGCGCCAGATCGCAAAACGTGCGCCAAGAAACTTTTTATTTTGTCTTGGTTTCGGTTTTATTGACTCGATTGGCAACAATGAGCGCGTTCAGCCTGGTCGGCCTTGCAATCCTTTGTTCTGTTTATTCTCCCTGTGTATCCCGAGTCGGAAGCGCGCGAAAAAACTCGGATTCTAAGCGCCACACCACCTGCGACTGGATTGTTATTCTTCAACCATAAGCGGTTAAGCAAGTCGGCTGGGGTGAGGTCGAGTCGTTAAGCGTCAGATTGCCTGAGGCTCTGCGGCCCGGGATCCGGACGTCAGCCAGTTGAAAACAAATGAGCAGGATATTCCTTTTAGTACTTCATCGTTAGAAGTTGGAACCGCATTCTCGCAAGATAAATCGTGATTTGATTGAACTGAAACGCGGTCCGATCCGAAACCTTTCCGGCCAGCAGCTCTTTTGCGAGTGATAGATCTGCTCGGCGTACTTTTAACCTTGCTCCTGCTTATCGCTTCAAATACGATAACTTCGTTAATCGTAGTCTGCTCCTTCGTAATCGAGTTGCACAATAGGATAAACGCGAAATTTGTTGCCCTGTTCCTCCGTGCAACTGCACGTCCATTGCTTGCGCACGTCACGGGGTTCGCACATATAATTACTATGTCGAGCACGTGTGGGTCGTGCGGTAATCAGTGCTGGTTTGCATTTTGAGCAGCTGAAAGCCGCTCGGAAAATACCAAGGACGCTATCTTGAGAAACAGGGTACTGGCTTTTTGATTCTCATTAAGGCTCACAAAGTTTCAAGTTTTCGCATCTGTTACACTGTTATCCCATCTACCTAGGTCCCTAACCATTCATGTTCATCTGTTCTGCTAAGTACGATTGAAATTTCTCCCGTGCTTGTCTAAGACGCAAGCTGAAGTGCAATGAAAACTGATCTGAGCTGCTCCTAGCCTGCTCCAGAACGTAGTTTTAGCTGCTCCCAACCTGCTCCAAAACAGCTGTTTCAGCTGCTCCCGTGGCTGCTCCCAGGTACATTTCATGAGTTCCACCCCTGTAAGCCTACTCGGCTTATTTTTACTCTTCTGTTCGCTCGTGCGTGTTCCTGCGCTAATATCAAGTTGTTGTTTCTCTCTCTCTCTCTCTCTTTGTGTCCAATATCGCTATGCTCTACATCCGGCTCATATAAATATGCCCCAGTACACTTATGCTTTAATGCTCTTGCATTAAAATCCACTCCCATGTGCCGCTGAAGTGTGGTTGTGTGCCTAAGTTCGTTTTAGACGTGCGTGCACGTGCGGTTATCAACGGGTGTGCCCGTGCTTGCGCTAGCACTCGAATGCTCGAGGTTACTAAATGCGTGTGTGCGTGGGCTTTATCGCTATCATGCGCCTATGTGTGTCCCATCACAGTGCTAATAACAATCCCAAAACAACAGCCCGTGCAACGCAGCAGTTCATCTGCCCGTCCATTACCTTGTAAAAACACATCCCATATCAACGCCATTGTCCGGTAAGTACAACTTAGGTATCCTCCCAAAATGCCAGTCGCCACGACACCATATATGCCATTGGTAATGCGGGGGCATGCGGTTTAGAGAAGCTCATTTTAGCGAACGCTGTTTTATAGACCCCAGTTTATCGAGTCCCACCCAATTTAAAGAAAATGGCGATGAGCCTCCTTTTAGCGAATTCATCCGCCGCGAAGCGGCGTGTACGAATGGGTCAAGTGAGTCAACATTCTTGTAATGAGCCGCCGCAGACTGCCGCCGCGCGCTAGCCAATGGGATCGAAGCGGTGTAAAATGTGCCGTGGCTAACCGGCGAATGGGAGCTGGCTTGACTTGGAGAAGGATTTAAGAGCCGTTTGGCGTGGTTTCAAAGCTCATGACGTCGGCTCCCTTCATGGGACAGTTAATGCTCTCGCATTAATACTTTTCAATGGCATACTTGAATGCGGGAGCGTCTGTGGTTGTGGCGATGGAGGTGGGCAGGTGATCCCAATGATTAGTAGCCCTTGAGATGAAAGAATAAAAAAAGAGCTTCGTGCGACTGAAAGGAACGTTGACTTTATGGTGATGATCATTTCAATGGGATACATTCGATGGTTCAGAAAAAAGCTCTTTTCTTAGATGCTTAGAGCCCTGCATATCCGCGGATTTTCCGCGGATATCCGCGTAAACCGGCGGATGCGGATAAAAATTAGACAAATTTTGGCGGGTCGCGGATGGGATGTGGATGTGCGGGGCTGCGGATGCGGATATCCGCGGATCCGGATCTAAATGTTTGCCTGGTGACATTCAGTTCGTCGACTGAATTCCACCGGGCAGTTCATCGAAAAACCTGAGACGTATCGTCACACACAACTCTGCTATTTTCGTAACAAACTATTTGCGTCTCGCCTGGATTACATGGGGGAGGGGGGCATGGTTTTGTTAAGCGAGCCTTAGTGAATCGCGCGCTAGCTTTTACCGGCTTAGTGAAGAAATGCGTTGTCGACAAAGCGTCACGGGGCCATGTGCCCACAAAACGTACAGCGTCGACGAACCGTGTGCCCATGAAATGTATATCCATGAAAAGTTGTCCACAAAACGTGTTTCCACACAACGCGTTTCGTAGAAACGAAAGGGATCCTAAGAAAGATCTGATTCTCACTGAATATCGCTTCAGTTAGTGCGTGGCCTCTCGTCAAAAATTCTATCTACAAAAAGGTAAAGAATACGGGGCATCAATCGTCCCGAGATAGCTAGTAGATTGGCAGGGAAAGAGCGGAAGACTTTCTCCGGGCAGGGTGTCGCGGACTCCTAGGACGATCACATAACTGAGATCATTTTTTCCATCGACGTGCATGCAGTATATCGGGAGGGCTGATCGCTTTTAATATCAATACGATGAAACTGATAATAATAAAATGACATCCTCTTTGAATGGTGACCCAAAGATTTCTTTGTACAAAGATAAGCAAACAGATTAGAAAGTGCTAATTGTATTTTATTTATTTTTTTCATTCTCGCAGATTAGAAAGTGCTAATTGTATTTTATTTATTTTTTTCATTCTCGCTTGATGTTATGATATACAATGAATGCCTGGATTGTGAGTCTGATGTGGTTCCACATTTTCCGGATGCGGTTCGGATACGGATACAAAGTATGCGGATGCGGATCGAATACGGATACAATGATGTAAAAAGTTTGCAGATTCGGTTCGGATGCGGATACAGTCTGCGGATGCGGATAATCAAACTGTTATCCGCGCAGGGCTCTACGTGAGGGTAAATTTTGTGAAATCAGGACAAACGAGATAATTTTCTATGCAATGAAAGATTCGGAAGATGTAGAGTTAGTTTGATGAATAATACACTGGAAGAACGTGAGCATTAGATAAAATAAAACGTGCGCCACGATTCTGTACGGATTCAATTTGATTAACAAAAAATTCATGGCCTGGGTCCCACACCAAACTTGCATACTCGTGCTTGGATCTTACTATGGTGTCGTACAGTAGTAGTTTTAATGATGAAGGAGCCCTTGAGAAGTTCCGACGTAAGTAACCTAGCATGCGATTAGCATTGTTAGCAATAAAATTTATGGCGAGTTTGCCAGGAGAGGTCAGCTGTTATATAGACACCTAGGTAATTCTTCGGTGTCACCTGTTCAAGAACAGAACCAACGTTATATTGAGGATGGTTATTACAGGCAGCTTTCCGTGAAATTATTATTACTTTACATTTGTTGGTATTAAGGCGCATTTTCCAGACGTCAAACTAGTTAGTAATTGAATTAAGGTCAGTCTGAAGAAAGGACTTATCAGCGTCAGAATGGATTACAAGATTAAGGATACAACCATCTCCAGACAACCTTATAGATGACTGGACATTGTTAACGAGGTCATTTATGTCTACAACGAGCCTTCTTAGCGCGCCGTACCTGAAACTTGCGTTCTTCGAACCCGCTACAATCTTTCCGAGGTCTAGCCATACGGCGTGCCAGTTTGTCTGCTCGGACGGTCTTGCGCATGCGCCGGCGCAACGGAGGTGTCGAAGTATACCGAAGTAGAGAACGGCACGCGCTCGCTGCCTTCCACCGAGCTCTGACTGCGCGTGCACGCTGGGGGCACACAAGACGCCGAAGCTTTTATCGAAGGTACAAAAGAAAGAAAATGTATGTCGCCTTTCATTCGCTGGATCCACCTATAGCTCCGCGGGTAGAGCTATCAACTGTAACGCCATCGGATCCGGGTAAAGTAGCGCCAAGCTCCTCGTATACGAGCGCCATTTTGGTTCATGAAATGAGCAGTGTCTCATTGACCTCTCCATTCTTGGTGAGCCGATCTAAATTCGCTGGGTAGCTTTATATAGAGGCGTTTCTTCTATAGACAACTCAACTCACTGACGGCACGCCACTGCACTGGCGCTGCTGTCGGCACTGCTCTTGCACTGCCCCCCTGGCACTGCCCCCTGGTGCCCGCCCCCCTGGTACCCCCCCCCCCTGGTGCCCCCCCCCTGGTCCCCCCCCCCCCTGGTGAGATCCGGGGAGGGGGGCAGATCATCGCCCGGGCCCAAAGGGTGGGGGGGGGGCAGAGCCCCCCCACCCCCCTTTGGGCCCGGGCGATGATCTTTACAGAGACGCTGTTTACGTGCCATGTAACGAGCTTCTATAGTTATGGCATGTAACAAAATAACCCCCACGTGGTCTTTATTGACAAATGCATGCGAATTTGAATCCCAGCGTGCTTTCGTTAGCTTCAATCTCCAGTTCTGGCGAAAAAATAACGCGCACCCCCCCCCCCCCCCCCCCCCCCCGGGGACAATGGAAAGTCTACGCCGCTGTAGCAGATAATGAAACAGATGCATTAAATGCATGACTGAAAATGCCTTACTGCTGTGCGAAGGGCTGCAAAGCCCTTCGCTGGACGCTGGCACTGGACGCCATTTTTGAGGGCGCTGTTTATACTCCGTTCTGTCCAAAGCAAAGAATGCAGCCAACGCCGCAAGCGCCAGAGCTCGAGGTCGCTGCTTTGAAGCCTCTTCCGCAGAACGAGCGGGCGCGCTAGAAACGCACGTCTCAAAGCCAGGAGCGCGTTCTATAGCTCGCGCTCCTGGCTAAGGGAGTGTTCGCTTGCAGGTTGCAAACAGGTGTGGCCGCCCGTGAATGCGGCGTAGTTCTAACGCGGCCACTACTCTCGTCAAGCATCAGCCTGTTTGCTACTTAAGGCGGATCGGGGATCTACTAACGAAACGTCATAGGCAGGCCTTGTCTTCTAGGTGGTATTGCCCCTGCCCGTTTCGATCTGGGTGAGCATCGCACCGTCGTGCGGTCGTGTATCACTACAGCGTGGTGCACGTTAAAGATCAGAGGCTAGCGGTTGTACCGCACTGGCTAAATTGCTCATCTACATCTGAGACACCGGACGCCCACTGGGGCAGACTAACTTCTGGCTGTATAAACATACTCTCTAAAAAAAAGGGTATCACCTTACACTGTCTTGTCCCATATAATACACCTCAAACCTGTTCGACCGTAAAGCGCCCTATAGTCGAACCACGGTGACTCGAACAGACGGCCCTAAATTTTACGAGGGGCTTGATAACGGTGCGATAGAAGTTATTAAATAGCTAAAGTATGTATCAAAGTCCACAGAAAGAAAACAATGAGGTTCTGCAGTAGGGACAGAAAAAACCCGATTATATATATATATATAATCGGGTTTTTTATGGCCTCTGGCCACACCTCTCGCTCACCGACCGCACGGTAAACACTTTTTTGGGTTCGACGGCGTCGCCAAAGTTCTTGGCTACCGACACCCATCTTTGTGGGCGTTCGGAAGGTTTCGTCGCGTTGACTTCTTTGAGGAGGTTGCGGGTCGCCTGTCAACCCGCCCGATCAAGCCGAGTTCCACTCGCTCCGAGGAAGTCACACGGGGAAGCACTACTATTTGGAAAATGTTTAATCTGTACTTAAGATCAGAGTCCGATGAAGAGGAGGGCTAAGGCTGTCAGTGGTCCGGGTCTTCAGTTGGAGGCCTTGCTCGGCACCGGCTCTTTCGTCTGTCTCCAGCTCCGAACTCCGCGTGTCCTCGCCCGCCACGAGCCTCGCCCTTCTTCCCTTCTTCTTTCATTTTCTTCCACAAGGTTGAGGTCATCTTCAATGGTGAAGCGAACCCGTAGAACGCGCTTAACCCTTCCACTGGTTTGCCTCACCGCCGCCATTTTTGCTTTGTTTTGCTAGGGTTTTTGTAGCTCCCAATGCCCACTGCACGCACTCTCTGGGGAAAAAATAGCAGATAACAAAATACGTCGTAGCACTGCCAATGCCAAAAGCTCTTGCCGGGAAAACACACTTTCACGCACACCGGAGCAGAAAAAAACAAACAAAAAAAAGGATTCTGGACATAATGGTCATATGTTTATTTTGTTCCGAACGCTTATGTTCACTCATCCCAGGGTGCGGGAATGCGACACCGATGCTCAACGACTTTGCCGTGACGTATCGCAGCTATCTCTGTGACTGTACTGTAAATTAATATAGGACTGTTTTGTTTGTTTTTTAATATCGGTTTTAGAGTGGATCGTGGTTTCTCATTAGTGTAATATTTTGGCTGTGCTCGTATTTTGTCTCCGTAAATCGATACCAGTCATTTATTTTGGTGCGACTTTTGACCGAAGTTACCCTTTAATAAGATGTTTTCTCGAGCAAATCTTGCATTTCAATCCACCGTTTTTGTGAAACTGCACTACGCGCATGCGCACCTTTCCTCCTCCGGTACTTCCCTTTCTCAGGTAGTGGAATACAAATCCGGCACTTTGCTTGAGTCACGGCGCCGGAGGCGGCAATGGGATGCCCTCCAAATGTGCAGAGTTTGGAGGCTTCAACTATACTGTGCGAACCAGGCGGCCGAGCCCATCTTTGTTGATCGCAGTGCGGTGATTTGTACAGGTAGTCCCACTAATTTTAAAGATGCGGTTTAACGTCATTTTCCCGAACCCAGTCCACCCTAGCGAAGGCAAAGGGCACGCCGGGCTACTGTATCATTTGCATGCGGTATACCGTCCACTGAACACAAGAGAAGAATTGAGCAAGGCACGGCGTAAACAACTTAGAAACGCTCCCAGACGTCCTACAAATGCGGACAGAAAGAGAGACAGCCTCCGGGCAAATAGAGGCTATGGTTAGGGCACCTCAATGTCCTTCTGTCTAACGTGATGCCATTTTTGTATACCCGATGCCGACGGCTCGCGCTCACGTGGAGAGCAAAATGTATAACCAGAAAGAAAATGTCTGCTGTAGGATTGTCAATAGGGAGATTTAGAATAGGAGGCCCCTACGCTCGGGGGCTATGGTCAGCGGTAGGGTTTTCAGTACGCAGCGTGGCATGTTTGCGTGTCTCGCTTGCAACGCCAATACGGCTAACAAAAGAAACTAATAAAGTAAAAAGTATAAACACGTAATATATTTCCACTTAGCAAACGCTTTTCCCCGCTTGCGTCACAGATAATAGGTAAGGTGAAACCAAACTTAACCGTTTTTGAACAATCATTAATTAAATGATTGAGGTCAAGACCAAATCAATACGATTTTGGCATGTTTTTTCCTTTTCACGAAAGCATTTCTCCCTCTCTCTTGTAGCAAGCTCCTTTTCGAATTTTCATGCTTTCGCTCAACTATACCTAAGTTAAAGCGAGGCCGCTCCAACGTCCTATGCGACCAGCTTTTGTCTGTGGATTTCAGCTGGTTGAACTTAGACCTATTTCATCGATTTTCCTTACCTGTGTCTTTCTTCGTGTGCGAGATCGAACAAAGTCAAGACAAGCCGCTGGGATCCGTGAGACGCTGCCATGTCAACCGTCACCGCGTCTCTTCGGGCGTAAGAACGGCCAGAATGAGAAGGCGATCTAAAAGACAGGGCGAGATCATCACTCGTTTTTTAGGCAAGGCGAAAGCGTGCTGCACCATTCATTGCAGGTGAACGCGCCCAATAGTTCGCAGCGACCATGACGAATTTCTTCTGCAGCGAGCGACGCAGGGCACCGCCATGTGGTCCTTAGAAGCGTTAGGGGCAACGCTAAACTAAAAGGCAGTTCGGTTTCGGCGCATGCGCAGTGGTAAACCCCTATTTCCTAGGGTCCCCCGAGCGTAGGGGTCCCCTATTCGAAAACTCCGTAATGCCAAGGACTCGTGCCAAGCGCCCCCCCTCCCTCCGCCCCCCCCCCCCCCCCCCACCCCCCCAAAAAAAAAAAAATAATAATAATGAAAGTTTTTCGAGCAAATGGTTTGATTCACGCCGATGGCAACGAGCGCTCACTGCGACCACGTGAGCTTGTTGTTTGTTTTCAACCACTCCTCTTTAGGGTATTTCACTTTGTGTGCGACCGGAGCCGAAGCAACCAGCACGAGCATGTTGCCCTGAAAGATGCTTGCACTGAACGAGAGCGCATGCTTGGCTGGGACGCTATTGAAACCCGGAGTTCGCTCTTGTGGCTTCTTCTACGCTCGCACTTCAAGTGAAGTACCACCATTTAAAGAGACTAGCAGATGCATTTTTGGGCACAACACAAGAGGGCGCCATGTTCAATGAAAAAGGTGAATTGCAACTGCTCACTCGTTGCCCCTTTTTTTTTTTTTTTTTCGTGTCTGTTCGGACGTGCGTGAACGCATTTTTATTTACTCTTGTTATAAATAAGCGACACGCTCTCCGTTACTTCCACTTTCAGGAACAAAACTCTCGAGGTTATTGACCCTGAGGGGACCGGAAAAGGGAAATGAGAGAAGTCGGTGAGGGTTTCGTGGAAATGCGACGTCGACTTCAATAGGACGGCGTAACCCAGAAATTGTCCGAGACTCACACAAAGAGAGCTTTGAAACTGGTTTCCAACTCGGCACAATTAAATTTGGACATGGTCCTTTCTCTGTCCGAACACATTGCTGGCTCGCAATGCCTGCAAAAACCAAGAGCTCTCGTACCGCAGCACTAACAAAGTTCTCCCTTCGTATAAATCCTGATGAAAGAAGAACAAAATCAAAAGATGCAGGGTTGTTAACATGTGTTCACTGCTCTCGCTG
Source organism: Ixodes scapularis (assembly GCF_016920785.2). Lineage (NCBI taxonomy): Eukaryota > Metazoa > Arthropoda > Arachnida > Ixodida > Ixodidae > Ixodes > Ixodes scapularis. Next base: position 47,170,596 of record NW_024609884.1, read on the forward strand.
GTTACTTGCGCTCCGGACGAAGGAGCGAGGGCATACGGTGACGAAAGAACGTTGAGAGTACGGCCACGCTCTTTAGCAATGCTCGCTATTTCATTCATGTTTTATGAAGGCCGAGTATGTGCAATGCATTTGAGTTGAGTGGGACGCGTTGTGTCGTGAAGGTTAACTCTAGCATACCGGAGACCTGAGCGTTTATTTCGCTCGAAGCTGGTCTCTCCGTCGCCCGCTTTTAGAATTCCGCAGCAGCCGCGGCATTTTTCTGCTACAGGTAGAAACTTTGGTCACGTAGAAAGCCAGATGTCGAAACCCGAGAGAGTCGTGTCGAGTGTCACCATTTTCCTTCGACGGCAGACGAATTCACGAGAAAAAGATAAGGTCAAGTCTAATTTTGGTAAGGGAGGGAGGGTTGTAAGGAGATGCTCGTGCGCCCTTCATGCAGAGATCGCCTATATTGTATTGCACCAATTGTCACCCATATGCTCATGACTGCTCAATAGCACTGCCGGTAGGATTAAATGGGTACAGAAGCGAAATTTTAGGGCTGATTTTATTGCTAAGGTATATACCACGTCGCATCAGCACCTGAGCAACATCAGTCTCTCGTTTGTAAACGCAACAAAAGTAATTTTAAAACGAGTAAAAGGATTTCCCACTTGTGCCTGGTAATTGGGGGGCCGAAGCTCTGTTGGGGGATCGTGACGTGTTGCTCCTCCCGCAATGGCGCCACCTTCGGCAGTACACCGTGCTCATATAGGTACCTTAGCCGTGAACGCAATGGCGCAATCGCGCTGCTTCGAGCTGAGCTCGATTGTTTTGGTCACGCCCAGTTGTTTTTGTGCTTATTCATCACGTTCGCGTGCAAGATGCCACGCTATTGCGCGGCAGAAGGCTGCGGCAACAGCGTGCTGAACTGGGAGACGCCAAGCCACGGGTTTCCCAACGATGAGAAATTTTGAAGCCTGTAAATCCGTCTCGCGCGACCGTTGTCTCTCAGGCGCCGGTGAAAACCGATCGCCTGTACGGTGATAAATTTTGCAACGAGGAGTACGAAAGGCGACCCACTGTCCTTAGGAGTTTGGGTCTTCCTACCAAGAATCTTCGGTTGCTGCCAGGGGTTGTGCCGACTATTTGTTTTTCCCCAAGAAGAGAAAAGCCGAAGACCTCAGTGAACCGCACGAAAAGCGAAGCAAACTGGTAAGTGAGTGATAAAACACCTAATAGAGCATACCTCCAAGTTGGCCAATCATTATTAAATGCAAGGCCTTTCTTGGCGATCTCGACACCCATCAGATTTTGTCGGGCGGGCGGTCGCTCTGTCGGATGGTTCGTACGGTTCTAGCCCGAATCGCCTGTTCGTCATCATGTGCGAGATTGACTATACTCGTCCCTCGCTGACATCTTCCGAGTCCCCTTGCTAGTCGAAATACTCGTCCTCTCGAGTTCATAGATTATGGCAGAACGCACCTCGGACTTCGAGGGCCAAAATGAATAAGTCAAGACAGTCGTCGTGCAGCTGTGCAGACCTCCGCCACTCCGAAACGCGAGATTGTAACACGCAAAAGCCACCGCCTGGCAGCCAATGTGCGGAGGAGCCTGACGTCACGATTGCGACGGAGTTCTCATGACGCATCGCACGCCTCGATGGCTGATTTCTAAGTGCTCGCTAGAATGTACCTTCAACCGAAAAATATAGCCATCCGCTCAAAATGCGAACGTATCAAGAACCACTGGCTATGCATTTCACCGACCATAAAGCAGTAATAATGAAGTCGAAATGCACCCCGGAACTCAGCACTACCTATGAGCAATAAAAAAAAAATCAGCACCATCAGCACTACCTATCAACAATAATATCAGTATCATCAGCACCACCGGAGCTTCGCCCCAATCAACATCATTCACCACGTGGAGATGCGGTCATTTATTAAATGTTTGATTTCGGTTACAGTCTTGTTCCGGTTCAGTTAAAAATAATGGCTTTGCTCCGGCTTTCGGTTCAGTTCGACACCCTATAACAGCTACATGCTAATCGTGCATGATAGCAACAGCCGCTTTGTCGCGTCTCGCGACACCAGGGCCGGCTTGCTAGAACAGCGTCTGAGCGGAGACTGGGTGAAAGAAAGCACTGCAAAGACTGGGGCGCGCGAGCGTCTTGAGACGCAGCTTGAGTCCGGCGCAGCTCGTGCGCTGGCTTTGTCTGTGTTTTCTTTCACCCAGTCTCAACTGAGACGCTGTTTCTAGCAAGCCGGCCCAGGAAAGACACCTTGTCCGTCTACAATTATTCAGTTTCGGTTGCTTCGCTGAGGGCGATCCGTTTCCATCCTCAACCGAAGGAGCATACTCCAGTGAGACAATCGAGCCATCCAACACCTCCAGTGTGCAATAATGCTGTTTAAAGAGCAACTTACCATGCCCTGACGAGTTGCGCCATTGGCCCGTAGGCCCTAAATAAATATCAACACAAGAATCGAGCCCCCCCATTCCATACCCACTCCATTCCAAGGAAAAGGCATCTAATCCCATTCCCATTCCATTCCCCCAGCGCTACCGCCCATTCCATTCCCATTCCATTCCGGGGTCGCGAAAGTGCGGAATGATTCCTGAATCATTCCGATTCCGGAGTGGCAACTCCGCAACACTCATATCAACACACGCATGATTTTTTATGACTCCGATTTCTTTCACCTCGCTGATTCGTTGCAAAATATAAGGAATTACTTTAAACCATTTATTAAAGCGATGTTGTCAAACGTTAAAAATACTGGTCATAGGCAGGATTTTTTCATTATCTGCTTTTTAAAAGAGACATTGAACCGAAGGGGAGAAAAAAAAACGGTTCCCATTTCGGATCTAAACGGAAACCGAAATGGTAAAAACCGAAACCTTAAAAAACCGAAACGCAACCGATCTGAAAAAAAAAAGAAAAAAACGGTAACCGTAGCCGTAACCGAACCGTTATATTTATCGGTTTCAGTCCCTGGTAAAGAGGGATTTTTAACAAACCGTTACAGTGCTCCGTGTACCGCACTGCCGGAGCCTTTGAAGCATAGAGTTATTACAATAAACGCTAGAGAATCAGCTGACGCTATTGTGCTGTTGCATTTTGAAGCAGACAGCAAGCAGTCTAAATTTGACTTCCGGTAATAAATTCCTATGGGAAAACGCAAATGCGTTTTTTCTTCGCGCTTGATTATAAAAGCAAATATTGCTTAATGTTGTGACAGAATAAGAAGTTTGGAACGTTTTACAATTGGGTGTACATAAACTGTGTCCGATAGAGCGTTTTTCTTTAGAATTAGAATTCATGGCGTCGTAAAATAGCCCAATACACATCCATAATACGTGTTGACGCTGCATGCTGCTATTATAGGGCACGCATTTACGCACATGGTCAATGCTATGAAGCGCACAGAGTGAATCAGCTTGACAAAACACCAAAAAGATGCCAATATATGCTAAATCAAACAATGAAAACAGACAAGAACGAAGCATGGAGTTATGGGATGAAGAACACGTTCTGGATTAGTAACAAACTGTGCATGAATAATCACTGATAGCTTGTATTGATAGCTTCTATTTGTTGATTGATAGCTTCTATTGACATTTGATAGCTTCTATTGACATATCATGCTGTATATCACAGACCCGGGACTCAATTGTTGCTAATTTAACCATCACTCAGTAATAAAGAAAAACTTATTAACTAAATAAATTACACTTCTATAATGTGAATAAAACTACGTACTACACGTTACGAGTAAAGAAACTGCGCTGATTTCTATTATTCCCTGGCGAAGAGATAAGTATCCCATACATTTTCCCATAGGAATACACAGGAAGGCTGGAAAAGTAGACTGCTTGCTGTCTGCTTCAATTTGCAACCAAAAGTCCCGTAGACACTAGCGCCAGCCGAGCCTTTAACGTTTAGTGTACTAACTTTATGCTTTGAAGCATGCTTCGAAGCGCGCGCCCGTGTGATACCGTGACCACAGTGCGCGCTCTTAAAAGAATGCTTTTAAGACTCCGGCAGTGTGGTACGCAGAACACGGTAACGGTTTGCTAAAAGTCCCCACTAGCACAGTTTTAAGATGCGTCGTTCGAACCTATGACGGAAATCCAAACCAGTTGTTCCCCTATCGGAAGCTAATCGAACTTTCGCAGGGATTGCTCTCACGCGATTTCTATGTAGATGTTGAATCGCAGCCAGTCGTTTCACTCCATCGCAATCACTGTCGCTTTCAAACATTCTAACTTCAGACAACTAGAAAAGAATATTCTTCCGAATACGACACGCAAAATCAATGTCATTTGTCGCACTTTTGAAAGGGGAAACAGTCTTCGCCTAAAACTTTCTAATTTAATCGCTGTTCATCGAGCTGGAGGGGATGCCGAATCCAGTTGTGGATCGTATACCTCCCCCCCACAAACTCCTAACACTTCTGTCGCAGCGATGGACAAATAACTTATACCGCAAGGTTTGTCTATCTTGAAGACGGCCTAGCAGCGATATCAAAACCGTAGGGGAGAGTGGGGAGGAATGGAACGGAGTGGGGGGGTGTGGGACAGTCAACATATTTCTTCAGTGAATAGTTCCAAAAAGTCGATGCACCTTTTTTTCGCCATTGGGCGCCGCCATATTAAACAGTAAGCAAACCTGTCGATTATTTCGGCGCGCCGCCGCGCACCACCCGTGCCCACGCATGCCGTCACGCGAAATGAAATTAATCACGTGGTGTGCACCGACCAACCGGTTACCAGAGGAAAAGAGAAATATGTGCGGACGAGGGTGCTGGCAAGGACGAAAGCTAAGTACAATGGTTTTGCGTTTCACTATACGACCGACTGCGCTACAACCGGCTTTTAAGCCTCTTGTGACTGTTAACGACCGGCTGCTCAGCAGCGCAGCTGGTGGACAAAATCAACAACCCCGTAAAACTTTTTTTTTTTTTTTTTTTTTTTTTTGCGTCGCGGCTTACATAATGGAACGGCGCCGCGAAGTGTAGCTAACGAAACGTACACCCACCCGTTCTGATTGATATCACACTAATGGTTTTGTGCTATATATATTGCATATTGTCATCACCACGATCACCAATGTTAGTCCTTTCTGCTATGCCGCTTTAACTGTGTTAACATTTTGTTTTTGCGTCTTATCTACACACTCTGCTTTGTGTCTTGTATCATAACTGTTGCATACTTTTATTATGAGTTCTAACCACTGTAATGTAATCTTCCGCCCTTTGTAGATATGCCAAATTTTATTCCTCTTGATTTATGTATGGTGTGTTTTCTGGGTCAATTTTGTTTTTATTGACAGAATTTTAAATGTGGAATGGCAAAATAAAGTGTGTGTATATTTATTTTTGGTTTCTTTTTTATGCAATTTGAAAAAAATGTATTTAAATGGTTATCGACTTATGTATTTAGTTTTTCGGCGTTTCTATTCCCTTATTTGTTTCTCGGCCCTAGGAAATGGGACAAATCTCCGATCCGGCCCCTCAGTCAAAACGTTTGGAGGCCCCTGCTCTGGATAATCAACCCTTTCCTGTTCTCCAATCCGGGACTGTCTCTTGACCTCTTTCGTACTTTTGTTTTTCGTTACGACATGACAACCCTATTGCGCCAATCTTTCAAGGCTGAAAGGAATGCTCGTGGTTAACGATAAGAGCAGTCCTGGCCAATTTGTATCTGCTTAATCCGAAGCCTAGCCGTAATTAGGAGCGGCGCCGTGACATGCTTCGCGGTTGCAAAAACAAGTACAAAAAAGAGCAAAAGAAAAGGAAACAGTACCGCTCGTCTTATGTTGCAAGCTCTCATTAATACGAAATTCTTCGTCTCCGATTAGACGAGAAAAAGAAACAGCGAAACAAGGAAACAAAGATTTATCTTACCCGGTACGCTCTTGTTCATTAAATACTTTTTTTCTTCTTTTTCTTTTTTTGGAGCAACCGTTGTCGCTCTTCTAAAGGAATAAAATTTAAGACTTCCTAGCATTACACGACTGAACGAAGCAAAAAAGGGGGAAGCGAGTGTTTATGAAGCATTCCTTGGTTAGAGAATTGCTTCGAAAATCAGGGCAGCACAGGAATGCTTTTCATTCCAACTTCTCATTTGCCGCATGGAATTCTAGGAAAATAGAGAGAGAAACAGAAAAAAAATAAAGAAAGCCTTAATGCGCCTCGACTGCACTTGAAAGGAGATGTTCGGAGCCACAGTGGGATATATACGAAGTGTTTCCATTTTGATTATTTTAATGTTATTCTTTTTCGTATCCACCTTTTTTTTCTTTTTTTCTTTCTTATTTTTATGTCTGGTATCCTTCTTGAGACGCGGAATTGGAACGCTATGCAGATTCGCTTAATTCCGTTGGAAAAAAAAAATGTTTTGGTACAGCACATCGAGTGGACGAACACCTACAATTATGGTCGTACTTGTCTCACTTGTGAGTGGTTACTTTTGTCGGTACCAAACTAAAACCTTGGTTTGTTTTCGTTTTTCAACAGTAAAGCCCGATTCAGATGGCGCGATTTCCCGTGCGATATCGCACTTGCGACGCGGCTCGTGCGGCAGAAAAAGCGTGGTGTAAGCGGCAATTCTCAACGTCGCAGCTGCGATATCGCAGGCAAAATCATACCATGTGATTCAGGCATTACGTGGTGTTGTTATGTTGTGATCCAGTAATAAGTAAACGAAATTTTTTGGAGTTATTTTTTTTTTTTCAATTATGTACAACTTGGTTTTACCTCGACTTGTGCTGTGGCTGCGTACGCGTTCCGAAGCACGTTAATCGTTGAACTCCAAAATCGACGACGTTGGTTCGGATGACCTTTCAGCCATTGTCCCGAGTCCTTTCAATGACATCTGTTGGAATTAATACGCTGTACTGTACTGAGAAAAGGCTGAACTTAAATTCTCTTCTTTTTTTTTTAAATTATTCTTCAAATTAAACACGCACTTGTTTAAAGTGTGCTGGTTATTGAGCACGTTCAAAGAAAACGGGGGTTACGTTTCTGATGAAAACTTGGAACGAGAGTTACAACCGAGGTGCAGCTACAAGTCCAATGAAGCAGTTGAGAATGGTGCAGCTGCATTTCAGTCGTCCAGGCAACGAGTAAAGCAACGCGTTATTCGCAAAACATGGCGTTCCTTTTTTTTCTCAGATTTGATGTTGAGTGACGTGCTTAATTACTGTTAGGGTGAATGATGAGTTTTATTAACATTTCGGTGACGGGCACATGTCTTCTAACTATCCACAACACAAATTCAATTTTGTAACGTTTTTAAGTTTGCTATTTCTAAAAATGGTAACGATCTGCATGCCAGCCCGCATTTTTGTTCATAAAACAATGCAATACTAATCGTCTATGATACTAAAGGAAAATCATAAGCGGGTTTACAATTTCTGTCAAAACATTTCGCTAAAGGTGGATAAAATAGGTTTACCCCCTGGCACAAGATGCAGTTACATATTTTGCTGTTTTCTTTTTTTGATGTTGTTGTGTATTTATATAAACGTTTTAGTCAACTTTTTTAGGGACGTGATCATCGGATAACAGTGAACAGGGGGTTGCTTCACTTCCCCTTGTGGTCACTCGAGAGGTTATTTCTTTGCTAGACACCGTTGTGGTCCCTTCCCCAACGCAGGGCCCGTCATCGTCAATTACACTGGTTTGTGATATCTGTGAGTCGCGGGAAGTTCAACAAGGGCGGTTGCAGGACGGGTGTCTGCGCACCGACGCTCATGTAGACGCCCGCCCCCGTTAGTTGCGAAACGCACTGTACGAGGGCGGACACCTGAAATGCGTCATTTGAAAACTGCACTGGGTTTGGAAGCCAGTGCGGTGTAGACAGATCCACACACGAGCATGTAGACTTGGGAAGTAATCCGTCAGAAGTAACGAATTACTTGTAATTCATTACTTTTTCCAGTAATTTTGAAATTGCCACATTACATTTTTGCGGAAGTAATTTTTAACGTAATGTAATTACAAATTTTAAGTAACAAATTACTTTAGGATTACTCGTTTCTTTTATTGGAAAAATGTATACTATAACTCAAAGTGGATTGTGCACTATAGTGTTCACCCTAGTCTGTTTTTGTGTTTCTCATTTTGTTCCTAGCGGGGGAGCGTGATGCATATCCGTCCACAGTGCTCGACTGACCGAAATGGCTCGTAGAGTCCGCTGCAGTTTATCGCAAGGTGAAACGTAGTAGAGTGGCTGGCGTGCGGAGATAGTGAAATGGAAGACAGGCGAACGATTCGGGAGCGGCCTACGTGGCAGCGAGTGCGCGCCCAGCGAAAACCTTGTCGTGGGTGGAAGCAACGTTCCGTCAGTCGAGCTATAGGATGGCCGGCACAAGGACACACTAGCGCCGGACGTTGGAACGCTTCACAGCTCCGATTGTTTGTGCGCATGGGGGATCGTCGCTCAGTTACCGAAAACACGGAAGCCCCCATAAGTGTTTCTTCCGTTTCAACTGGCGGTGCAAGAGGCGCGCCACCTTCGCCACCGTCCGGATCCAGGTTCGTGCTTTCACCTGTTGTTTTAATTAGTAATATTATCGTGTTTTTTGTTTTGTTAATAACAGTTTTTTTTTCCACAACCCTACTGTAGCGGGCTTTTTTCAAATTATTTTTCGTGTTCTTGAGAGTGTGTGCGGGGATGTAAACTGTCCGAGTTTTTATAAGCTTGCCGACTGCCTATAAGAGCAACACGCGGCTCTGACGTCACGCCTCTCTCTGCGCAGGTGGCGCTGTTGTCGCCACGGCGCATGCGCGGAAGCTTCACCTCACGCGAATCTGGTTTCTGCGCACGCGCAGTATTGCTCTTCTCCGCCGTGTCGACGAAACGATCTGACGATGAAATGCTGTTCGACGAACTCATTGACACCGGTCGGGAACGTCATGAGCACGAGGTTATGGCATTCAGAAATGTTTTTTTGCAGTTCAGCATCAGCGCAAGCAGAGCTCTGCCAAAACCTGCGCTCCCAAAGCACGACGAAAGGCAACGGGCGCGGTCTGGAGGCGGAGCTTCGATTGCATTTTTTTATTTTGCCACTAACTAATAAAATCAAACATCTCGGTCTCATTTTTTATTACTTAGAACGGTCGTAATAATGCGGCACTGTGGAATACTGAATGCGGTTTCTAAATACGAATTTATGGAAACATCGAGTTTTCGTTTCTTTCTTTCTCGAGAAGTATCCGAGCAACGGAACGTGAAAGGAACTTGTAACGTAGTGAGTAAAGTAATCAACTACTTTTTACGGAACTAGTTAGTCACGGTAATACATACATTGTATTTAAGGCTGAGTAATTTGTAATAGTAATCCATTAAATTTTTCAAGTAACGGGCACAAGTCTGACAGCATGGCAATATTCACAGCCCAGAAGATGCGTGATCGTCATTTTGGAAAGCGCTGCAAAGTACAGGCCACTCGCTCGAACGATTTATCGGAAGAGTCTTTGTCGAGTTATTATTACGAAATTAGAAATTTCGAAAGTTAGTTTACTAAAACTTAGATTAATACCATCCATAAAATAAGTTATGATTATCAAAAATTACCAAGCTTTTAAGATACTTCCTAAAAAAAAGTACGGAATGAACTCACCTATTTTCCTCACGACCACTGTAATCACATCTTTCTGCATCTTCGCAAAAAAGGTAGAGGCTAACCGGATGATAAAAAACTGTATCACTTTTTTTTTTTAAGTGCCTCAAACTAAATATTGGACATCCTCGTATTCTACAGCCTTTACTACCTAGATGGATTACGTGGATTACCCGGAGAATATCAGCGAACCCCTTCGCCTTATGCAGCTGACGTTATGTCCGTGTGAGTGTATTTGAACATGTTTCAACTACAGATCGAGGTTAATGCATAATCGAAATTGTATGTTGCGTCTTTTATCCCATTGTCAGTAAGAGTAAACTTTCTTTTTCTTTTAAAAATGTTCCCTAGTGAGATGAACGAGACAGATTAAAGGGTGGCGAGTAATCGGATTAAACTTTTTCGTCGATTCCTAGCAACCCAGTAACATTTTATGATGTGAAAAGTGTTCGAAGCCTTGTGGCGCGTTTTCCTTTTCCCCGTCTGTGCTTAGCATTGGCCTTACACTAATGGATGGGAGATCACACGGTCTAAACATCCTCTAATTTCCTCTGCTTTGCTTTAGAGAAACGCTAAATGCGTGACGTGCGCGACGACCGCATACGTCAAGGGATCCGGTCGACGACGAAAGGAAACTGTTTAGCTCAACAGGCCGCTTGCGATATTCTCAAGCTCCAATGAGCATGTAAAGAGTATAGTTACACGTGTCACACGCGTTCGCCTTCTCTGCAAGAATGATTCTAAGTAAAGGACATACATAAGGCGATGACTAATGCTACTTTAATGTGTCATTTCTTTTATATGTTTGCTTAATGCATTACTGCTACAGACGCCATCACGCCCAGTACTGTGTGAGACGACAAACCCAGCATCATCCTTGATGCTTAGCAGTGTTTTGCACACTGCCTAATCCCAGTGTTTAGTGTTAAGTTCTAGAATTACTTTTCACCACCTTCAAAATTACGGTGACGTGATCTGCTTTCCATGAGAGGCAGCAAAGCTATACGCGTAGGAAAAATAGTGGCGTCGATGTAGTCGATTTGTACGTGGGTTCCGTATAATTATATCGTTGTTTTGACCGCGTGTTTTTGAGCATTAAGCTTCCCAATAACGCTGCTTCGCGCGATATTTCTCTCTTGGGCGTAAAAAAAAAAGAGAAAAAAAAGCAGAATAAAGAGAAGTACGCCTTGTACGCCACTCTGAACCTGATGACACCGATATCATCACGCGACCGCATGTTTGCAAACAGACTCGGCAGGTGGCGACACTGCCGTTTTTTTTGTTTTTTTTTGTCTGTTTGTGTGTGTCTGTGTGTGTGTAAGTAACGCGTTCGCGCCAACCGTCTTGGGAACCTATCGAAGGTGCAACCCTTCCCGTAGTGTAGTACACTCGAGTAAATACCACAACCTTTTTTTTTCTTTTACGGGGAGAATTGTTGGCGAAGTGTCGCAGTGGATCCCGGGGTGTGTTTCGTGTAATTCGTGGCATGGCGTTGCAGTGTCACGTGGCCACATCACGTGACGTCTCATTGTCCCGTAACGTCATCGTGGAAACTCTATCTGCTAAATTTAGCGGAAAATTTTATCCGCTAAATTTAGCTTGATAATGTATCCGCAAAAATCGGAAAGAAACTTTTGCCACTACATTTGGAGGTGTAAATTTGCCATGGTTTCACATGACACGTGCCACAGAGTAGGTTTCGCCTCGGCTGTCGCCGCAGAGGACGCGGCCAGGAACCGGGAATTCCGTTTTCTCTTAACTCGAGTCGCTGCTCAGAGGCACGTAGTCGCCCCTCTGTTTCGAGAGCGTAATAAGCCTGCGTCATCCGTAGAGCTACCGGTGACACTCTTGGTTGGGCAGCGCTTGTTCTACGCCTGTGTCAGATCGTTTAACGGACGACGACGACGACGAGATTCCCAACCTGCCCCGTCTTCTTTGCTCGCATAACGGCGATATTGCTTCCGCCCAGTTCCACCCCTCGCGCTTTGAAAGCTTGCGAGGGGCGCTGCGAGGCGACCTAATCGAATAAGTTGCCCAGAAGCGTCGCGGGCACAGATGGCTCCCCGAGAAGACACCCGCAGAGACACGATGCCTCCCTTTAGCACGCGCGCCACAAATTCGTTTAGATCGAGCGCGGCCCGTCGACTTAATTTCCCAGCGCCGATGTCGTCGTCCCCGTCGTCACATCGCGCGCCGCTAAGTAATTGTCCTCGACGCCCGCCGTCCGGTCCGGAGGCGACGAATTAGACATTTATGTCACACTGCTGCTATTAAACGAGGAAGCGGAGAACGACGGCGAGCTTGATTAACGCCCACCCTCAATGCACCTCAACCAGAGCCAGCGGATCTGTGAAACCCGATAGGAGAGACCAGGTCGCCGGACCGAGGGAGAACAAAATTGTAAAAACAATAGAGAACAAATACAAAAAAAAAAAAAACGAAACGGAACGGAAACAGTACTCAGTAGGAAAAGGGAATAGTCGACCACTATATGACTGGCGAAATATCGGTTTTCTTTTTCATCGCCGTCTTGCTTTGTTTCTTCTTTTTTTTTTTTTTCGCGCTTTATTTTTCATTTATTTTCAACTTTTGTGTGTATATGTGTGTGTGTGTGTTTTTTTAGTTATTACTACACTGCGATATCTTTTTGACACCCCGTGGATAAAAAAATAGCAAATAAATGCATTGAAATCCGGACTTCTTGGATGTAGCGCGGAGAGGAGAAAGTAAAAGAGAAACAAAAGGAACGCGAACAACGCCGTAGATGGGAGATTATTTTATTTTTAATTTGAATGGGCGATTTTTTTAAAACCAATTTGCCTCGGATATCAATGAGCGCTCCAAAAATCTGGATTTTGATTCAGCTCGGCTGAACCTCATTTTCACATTCGCGGTACCGAAAGGGCAGAGTTAAGGATCGCTTCTCCAATATTCTTTTTTTTTTTTTTCTTATAGAATTAAAGTGGTTAACAGCTCACTAAGAAGACTTATATCCCATTCACACGGCCAGCCAAAAAAAATGCCGACAAAATAGGTCCTTTTGCAATCGGCGAATAGACCTTCTTCATTCCTAGCGCCATCTCTCGGTGGCCACGCGAACTATCGACCCTCCGCGCCATCTTGGAGGCTTTCCCAACGTCCCCGCTCAGCCTGCGTAGCGCTCTCCAGAGTGTCGAACCGAAATTTTTATCGGTTCGGTTCCGGTTCGGGTTCACGGCTTTCGGTTCGGTTCCGGTTCAGTTCCGGGGAGCAAAAAATAACGGTTCAAACCGGTTCGAACCGGTTCGAACCGGTATGAACCGCTAAATTGAGAATATATTTTTCGCGTTCTTCTGGCAATATACACAATTTACGCCGCGAAACGATGAACTATATAGTTTCTTCGATCGTCTGTGCAATTTACTTTTGTTTCTTAGGTACCAAGAATATTAAATTCAGCTATATAATTTCGACGCAAAGGTAAAAAAAAAATTTACATTAACATACATAACGTCGTGTTCATACGACTCCACATCCCTTTGTTTACCAGTCACATATATTTTACCAAAATCAAAATGTTTAAGTACAAGAGTAAAGAGTTGAGCTGGTTGGTAAATACCTGTAAATAGATCAGCTTCAAATTTAGAAATATACTGTGTTTTATTGTGCTTTCTTCGTGTTTAAGTAAAATTCTAAAGTTCAAGCTGATCTATTTACACTGTATAAAATGTTATCGCAAAGTGTGGTAGGTCGCCTAAAATACCCGTGTTTGGTACAACTTTGTGTCGCAGTGTTAAAAATGAAATCGTGATTGTGTCCTTGAACTAAGGAATTAATTACATCACATCAAATTATGAAATGAGCACCTCGGTGCTCATGCTAATTATGAAATAAGGTGTACGAAATACATTTCACAATATATATGTATATGATGATGACACAACTGAGCTAAAAGCAATGAAATTTTCAGAATTTAAAAAAAAAAGCTTTAGGATAATTCCTTTCAGTTTATTTTTTATAGAAACACCGAGCGGCAATCCAAATGCTTGTTGTTCTAACCAAACATTGTTTACACTCAGCACCGCATGCATGCCACTAATCATGCAGCAAGAAGTAGTCGCAATTGTTCACTCTAATCTATATGCACCTCCGCACTCAGATCGAATCTGGCCCAAAATAGCGCTTGCCCAAGTGAACATTTTCTTATGCAGAATAAGCTGGCATAGCCTGGCTGTTGAGGTTTGTTCTTGACAAGATGCCGGTCAATTTAATTTGCAAATGAGCATCACCGTTGCTAACTGATGATTTTAACTCGACAGCGTTAAGGAGCTCATGTCGCAGAAAAGCCGATGTCGGTGGCGTGACTGGAAAATCCCTATTGGTCGATAGGTTCATACGTCAGAGCTACATACCCTAGCGCAAGAATTTCAAGCAACCCACAATGCTCACGTGAAACGTGACATAACGCGTGGAATGAGAGTGATTAAAACATGACATGTAATGCGAATTAAAGGTCACCGTATGTCTCATGATTTCACTTTTAAAAGTAATTATTTTGCCTTAAAGGAAAAAAATTTAAGAACTTTAGGTGGGATTCGAACCCACGACCCTTTAGTTGCGTGTCAGACGCTTTTCACTATAGAACGGCACGAGCGTCTGGCACGACAAAAACGTGCTTTTCGGTAAGAGCGTTTTTGCAAGCAAAGTAGTTTCCGGAGTCACGCTTTTTGGTCTGCGCCAAAGATGCAGGAAAGAGGAACCTTTACAACACAGTATGTTTTTGAAACTCCCCCCTCCCCCCGTCCCCCCCCGTCCCCCCCCCGCCCCCCCCCCCCCCCCCCACACACACACACACATACTTCTTTATACAACGGAGCTGTTAAGGGCTAGTTTCCCCAGTGTCGTGTCCGACAGCAAACAAATGATGAGGCTAAACTCTGGACAGCTACCGCCATCTATAAATGACGACGACAACCAGACAACCGGCTTGCCGGTTGTCTGGTTGCCGCCGTCGCGCATAGATGGCGGCAAGCTCTCCAGACTTTCCACTCTGGCTTGCCGACTTGCGGCCGGCCATTACTTCATTCCCACCATAGTACAGCTTCGCTGGACTTCCTTGTTCACCAGAGTGGAAAGGCTGAAAGCATTCCTGACGAATTGCCTCCTCCGTTGGTGTGTGTTCATTCGACAATTTTATTTGACACTTGTTAACCGGAACCCTTCATTGCTTTTATTTTGCACCTCGTGAAGTTTAGATGGGTCATAAAACGACATCGGGTTGAAATGTTCACGACTTTTCCGAGGCGTATTGATCTTAGTCTGGCCCAAGTTTACTCGCACATACCGCCACTAATTCAGAAGTTTCTTTGTCCCGGTGAAATTGCGAGGATCAAATGAGACTATGTCTTTTAGTCTTGCCTTCCCAAAGATTGATGTCGCGGTTGTAGGATCCAAACCACCTGCCTGACGACAGTCGAGCGCGGCTCATGAATTGGACAGGAGGACTGCGTGAGCACCGTACATCGGTTCGTAACAATCAATGTCTTGGCAGACACTTGGGTAGTGGTTCGTGTCCAACCAGTGCGGTGATGAGAATAGCCGAACTCTAACAATGCCTGGAGCTGAGCACGCGTTTTCTTCCTTTAAAGGAGCTGTGCAACAATTTTTGTACTGTGCACAAATACCGCTTAAAACGGATCCCTAACGTTAATGACCTATGAAACACGCGTTCGTTTTTCACCCCACGCAATAGAAGTCCCAGAAAAAAATTTAAGAAAAACGAGCAGCGTTCACCCCCTCAACTCGCAGCCAGAACAGGCGGCCACGTGATCTGGAGCCGATTATATGCCGCCAGTGTGGATCATAGCCACGCGCAGGGGTTGGCAAAGCGCAGGACACGCGCTGAGTTCCAGACATTGTTATGGCTCGGCTGTTGTCGTCGTTGCAGCGATTGGACACGGGTCACAACCCGAATGCTCCTCGAGCTAGCAATTGTCACGAGCCCAAGTCGAGTGCCCACGTAATGCTCGGGTCCAATCTATGAACCGCATTCAGATATCGTCACTTGGGTGTACTGCGATCCTCGAGTTACGTCATCAAATTTTGCAAAGGAGAGATTGAATGAAAATGATCGCTTTTGTCCTTGAAATTACACCGCAACAAAGGAGTTTCTTGGCCAATGGCGTTGCGTGTGAGTATCCTTGAGTCCCAGGTGTGCCGGTAAGCTCGTCTAGAGAGAAAAACATTCCAATTTAATATCGTTGCACAGCTCCTTTAAAACCCCAGCGCGGTGGTATGATTAACGTTGGCGGAATAAGATAGGCACCAGGCCACATGGCCGCTTTTGGCTCCGAATTGAGGGGATGAACGATGCTCATATTTCTCGAATTTTTTGGCGACTGTCATTGCCAAGAAAAAAGAGCAAAGCCAAGTTCAAGCAGTTATTAACGTTAGAGAGTAATCCTGAATAGTATTTAGTGATGTATAGAAATATTTTTATAGCTCCTTTAAGCAAAGTACAGAGGGAGTCTAAACTTGGGCAATACCTTGAGAACGACGCTCGTGTGAGACTTACAGAGACTGCCGACGTTCGGCTGTCTCTCTGAGGTCACTAAAATATCTTTTTTTTTTTAGTACTCCTTCCGTGCACGCATGTAGTTCTATGTAACGTCATATTAATAAGTCGCATTTAGTAATTTCAGTACTTCTATTCTCAGGGACATCTTTCAGATGCAGTTCAGCAACAACGAAAAAATATTTGGGTGCTCAATAATGTAAAATGGGTCTTGCAACCATTTTTCTTGTACTTTCAATAAATAGTGTTAAGAAATAACCCCTAACGTTGATAGCTTGCGGAAACATCGATTGGTTTTCCCCTAATAGCAGATGCAGAAAAAATAAAGAAAAGAGACAGCTGTCGATATCTCCTCAACTCTCAATTTAAACAAGCAGCCACGTGATCTGATACCGCCAGTGTTCATCACAGTCATGCTCTAGGCGGCTAGGGTTTGGAAAGCAAAAGCTTGGGCTGAGCTTCAGATATTGTTAGAGTTGGGCTATTATCATCTGTAATTGACATGAGCAGTTACCCGAATGTTTGGCGATGCTAATTGTCATGAACCCGAGCACTCGACCAGGGGTTATGTAAATCGCTGACCTCACGGTGTCACGTGACTCTCGGTGCGAAATCGTGATGTAATGTTACGTCATGCTGTCAACAATGTTAATACATTTAGTGACTTCCTCAAATTAAATCGAGTTGACGCAGTGAGTCACGTGACGTCACGAGGTCACGTGACAACATGTATTGACACCATGACGTCACGTGACAACGTGACACATGGTTAATCATATTGCCATGAAAACCCGCAACTTACCATACTTTTCAAATCTGTATATGACGATTTGATCCATAGATAAAAATACAGCCGCCAATTTTTTATTCCCATATGTTCATTTTGTGATACTAACAAAAAAGAAAAAAAAAAGAAATATTACCTTGAACCGTTTTGAACCGGTTACCGTTATATTTTTTTCGGTTCTGTTCCGGTTCAGTTCCAAGATGGCGGCGAAGATTTCGGTTCGGTTCAGTTCCGGTTCGGCTAAAAATAACGGTTCTGTTCCGGTTTTCGGTTCGGTTCGGTTCCGGTTCGACACCCTGGCGCTCTCTCCTTTATTTCTTATGATTCTATTGAGTTTTCTTTTTTTTTTAATGCGGTGGAGGTGGCTTTCGGTATTTAAAAATGCATTATATGAGCAAGCCTGGTTCCGACAGTCGTGTTGTTTCGTTCAAAATCACCGAAACGACACCACAAACATAATCACCGGAAGACAGCTGTTTGCCGCACACCACGTTGCAAGCTCTGCAAGAAGTATACCTCGTAAAAGAATCATGAGCCGCAGTTGTCCCAGTATCTTTATCGCAGTGTTGTACGAAACGGCGTTCCAAAGAACGGTGTTCCTGGAAAGCGTTCCTTTTAGGAGGAAAGGAACGCCGCCGTTTTATTCTGCATCGGTGGAACTGGAACAGGAACTCGTTACATTTTTACTGAAACGGAAAAAGGAAAGGCGTTCCTTTTTTTTTTTTCGCCCAGTGATGTAATTTTTATTTTATTTTCAATAGGGACATTTTAAAAGTATAAAAATAATATTAACCATGTTGAATTAACCTTAGACTGGGGTAGAGAAGAAACATCAAAACGTAGAAGAGACAGAAAATAGACAGGACGACGTCTCAAACACAGCTAACTGGTTTATTTAGTCCACTTCCTTATGTAGTCTCAATCTCAAGGTCATCTCCACCAACACAAAACACAAAAGGACGAAGTCTATACAGTTCAAGCGCCACAGTCTTCACCACACAATGCAAGAACGTTGACTTCGTCCTTTTGTGTTTTCTGTTGGTGGAGATGACCTTGAGATTGAGACTATATAAGGAAGTGGACTAAATAAACCAGTTAGCTGAGTTTGAGACGTCGTCCTGTCTATTTTCTGCCTCTTCTACGTTTTTATGTTTCTTCTCTACGCCAGTCTCAAGTTAATTCAACATGGTTAATATTCACCAGCTCGCCTGCACCCTTACGATTTTTTCAAAAAATAATATCTTTACGAAGAACTGGATCTCGTTAACTTTTTGGTTAGGGTTTATTTTGTGTGGTCCTCGCTTGGTAAGTGTCGGGTGCAAGAGAGCTAGTGGAAATTGATTCGTTTTTCAGTGCCCGAGATCGAGGTACCAAAAGCAAAACTTTTAGTTGGCGGAAAAGACAGAAAAAGGGACGTTTCAAACTCGACAACTTCCTTTGATTCCACAAATCTTCATACACCCAGAAATCTAAGGTCGACTACAGCCATTACTGAACTTCCACAAAAAGACCTACAGTGACAACAAAACAACAGGTTACCATACATCGGACGCACCCTTGTATCGCGAACACCGGTCACTTAATAGATACACAAAATTTAACGTTCATTCCTTTTCCCCTTGTTCCCCACCTTCAAACTGAACAACGAATCCAACCTTCGCGAAGAAGGACTTGTAGTTCTCAAGACTGACCTTCCAAAAGCCTTACCCTCTTCTTCACTTGCTCGTTTTGCGGAAAGCAACATCGAACAAGCACCTTTGTTAGATTGAAACGTCTGAGGTAGTTGTAAAACGCTCGTGCAATGTGGGGTAACAGTACATTTGGCTCGTCGAAATCGCCCACCACAAATATCGATATGGTTAAAAGCTGAATTTTTTTAAAGGTGAATATTCAACAAAGGAAACCCTGCTTCCGCTTGTTTTCTTGTCTTGGTGCCCTTCCATCACGGCATTCAAATTTGTATGCTGCCATTTAATAATAATAATAATAGTAATAATAATATTAAGGTTTATTTATCATATAAGTATAGAGGGAGCTGAGGAAAAAAGCTGATCAAGCAGCTTGACGGGTCCTCGGCCCCCTTACAGTCACACAGCAGTTGCAAAGATTACTAATACAAGACATTATATTATGCTTAAAATAACACTATATGCGTGCAACATTTCAAGAGCGGTAATACAAGTTGCATAACAGTAATAAAGTAATACAGTGAAACATTTACAAAACAGAATATAAGGTTATGACTGTTTATTTTGATGAGATAAATAAAGAAGATTTTGCTCGATCTAACTTAATATGGTAATCAGCAAAATACAAATGTAACGTATATGTAACCATACTTTCCATTTATTGAAGTGTAACGGGAACGAGCTTCTTTTTCACATATGGAACTTGTAACGGGAACGCGTTCCAAAAATCAGAAGGAACGAGGAACGAGCTTTCGTTCCTTCTTTTGAGGAGCGTGTACAACACTGCTTTATCGTTGCTGTCATTTTGGCTTCTGTGGACGCATCCGACACAAATGTGTGATACATCTTTGATTAGTCATTAATACAGTAATTATTAGCTTCATATATCAAAAGAACCTGATAGAGCCAGTGGTATAAACAGGCGGCGCGGGCTCTGCCATTTCGCCACTTGAATAGTCCCAGTAAAACGCTACGATTATTTCAAGATTCGCTGTAAAAAAACTTAATATTAAAAAGAAAAAAACAACGCAATCTATACACGAACTCATCTCTGTGACGTCACGGCGCGGTGGTGGTGCGTCGAGCGCACTTCCGGTCCGGGGCTGTGGGCGGAAGTCACCATTCGGGACGTGCATTTCTTCGTTCTTTGAAAGAAACCAGACAAAAACCTGCCTTCTCGTCAAAACGCCGCGACTGGGGCTCTACCAAAATAGTCGAGAAAGATTTGAAAATCAGTTTTTATGTGCTCGGTTCGTCCGAGAACGTGGATATGTGCCGTGAAATGGGAAAACCAGACGCCGTCGGACCACGATTGCTTGGGCAGGAAGCACTTTGGGTAGAATTCCCGGACGCTTGTGGTCATCAGATTTATTTGTTTTGTTCCAACATGAACGCCGGAAAAGCGTCAAGCTGTACGGACCACCGGCGGACTACGTTCAGTGCGTCTTCAAGTTCAAACGGCCACCTGACCGTTCGAACTGCCGTCTGCTCTTTCAAACGTTTCTGCTTGTTGCAGAAACGTTTGAAAGGTTGCTGAGTGAGAAAGGTTTGCCAGGTTTACGTTTCATGGTGATAGTAGAGGATTTCCACTCTTGTGGTAAGCTGCCCTCCGACCAGTGTGTATTGATGTGAGCTAGAAGTTGTTCTTTTTCCTCCTTGCTTATTCAAAGTGGACGCTCGCACGTATGTTTTCAACCATCGTAGTGAAGAGAACGAGCGCTCAGCTTTCGTCGAGAAATTTCCCTCCATTGAGACGCCCGTCTCGGTGGTCGCTCAAGAATGCGATGATATCCCTCTTGCTTTCTGCTTTGCATGTCGAGGTGGCATCCGATACCATTCGGTGCTAGATTAATCTTTTCGTTGCACGGAACATCAAAAACTCCGAAGAGCCTTTATATTCTCACTACGCATGGGCGCAACGGTATTTAAGTTCGTTTCCACGTTCGGCCTGTGGTTTGCGTGTTTGCGTGTGGTGTGTGATGTCATTTTTCCGGGTAATAGAACGACGAGTTCGGACTAACGACTCCTCATCGCCCCGAGGATATGCCGCTGCTGCCTTTGGACCACACTGCAAGATAAAGCGGCCTAGCAAAAATAAAACTCGAGATCTCTTTCCCTCGGCATCTTGTTCTGTAGCACGAATTTGTTAAACCTTTAATATATATTAAATTTTGGTTCTGTGATTGTTCAGAATTACTTTCTAATGTTTGTGCGTGGGTGGTTGCTTTAATTTTCTAGCGTCGAGATTTTTTTTCTGTTTAATTTTGTGTGGCAGTATAGCCTGCCGGTAACAGCCAGCCAGGCGGCGTCAGTAGAGTGAGAGCCCAAGGTTGTACGCTGCCTCGGCGTAACTTGGCAAAAGATGAAAGATAAGCCCCACATTGCGCGCCGACGGCTTCGATATTCGTATACGTATACGAGCGCAATGCAGACATATTGGAGCATGACGCAGCGAAAAGCCTGATACTTCTTCGCAGTAAAAGCACATTCCGGTGATACGTAGTCACGTTCCGATTGGCCCGCCAGGCCAGCTTCCGCAGTATTTGCATGTTATTCAATCCCGGCTTCCTGGTCTACCCAGTATTTCTTGCTTCCGATACTGGGCTAAGCGGCGCCACCAGAGTACAGCTCACGTTTGAACAATGCAGCTGCCACTCCCAAACATACCCAATGTTTCTTGCTTCAGACGCTAGATAGCACCAAACCAAACGGCATTGCAGGTTGTCTATGGACCAGCGTCTGAAATCCTAGGCCCCAGCGATAAAAATTTGAAATAATAATCGCAAGCGCAGGCTCTTGTGAAGAGGGGGGCTGCGCATAAAACAATGTTTTGCACTTTACAGTACTCTTGGCATTGGTTTGTACTTGGAGCTTCGTGACAATGCCTTTCCGACATTCTTGCACTACGATATGTGCGAAGGTTTCTAAAAGAAAAACGGAGTCTCGAAAAACGTGCAGCCCCCCCCCCCCCTTTATTGTGTCATTGTGTCAGCATAAACAAACACGGCGGCGCCCATGGAACAGAGCAGACTACTGGTGTATAGCTATCCTTGTGTTTTAACTTTTGTCTGCAGCCTTCACGCTTTGGTAATGCAGTGCTACCCCAAAAAGCGGGGGGAGTTCTGTGCTGTGAGGAAGCTTGTGAAGTTGGTCGGCCGCAACTACGACGACAGTAGAACAGTGAGCCACCACGCCCGTATTCCTGTAAATGAAGCCTGCTCCGTTTTCAAAAATGACAACGCAGGTTTACCCGTTTTATCTTAACAACGCCTCGCTAATTTTTGAGTAAGCGTCCGTACCTCGGAGCTCACCCTGCTTTGTCATTTCGGGTGGGGGGGGGGGGGGGGGGGGGGGGATAATGCCATTGAACCCCCCCCCCCCCCCTCCCCCCGAAATAAAATCCTGGCTACGCCAGTGGTTCCGAGACAGAAACACTAGAGGCTCGAGTCATCCTCACCAGTGGTGAAAAATGCTCCATCAGTGAATGAAAATGGTGAAAAATGCTTTTAACACAAAAAAAAACGTTTTTATTTCAGTTTCAGTTATTTCGCTGTTTTCCTTGAATACTTGAAACACAAAAAGAACTTCACTTCCAGCGGTGTTTTCCTTGAAGACGTTTTAGTCGTTTGCTCAGTGTCTTTTTTTTTTTTTTTTGTTCCCTTTTTTATAGACAATTTTTACGTTACAGGTACTCTTTTGCTGAAGATAAAATAATTTTTATTTCGATTTCTAAAACTAAATATGTTGTCTTAGTAGCAGCTGTGAGTTTATTTTTATTTTTTATTTTCTCATTTTTCTTTTTCACCTTGTCTTTCTGTACATGCTCTATTAAATTCACAGTTGTAAGTAAGCGCTCTGTCCTGTCCCCTCCTTCACTTCTCAGTCATTTGCGTGTTTTTAAATCATCGTCTAGAAGAAAGATGTTATTTACAGAGTAAGAAATCAAAAATAAAAGTCAGGTAGAGTAGGAGAGCGAGTTACAAGAGTCATCAAAATATGTAAAGTTCAGTCCGCCGACTTCGCTTACGGCTCACACGGTGTTAATGCAGAGAAGACGCCTCGTTGCCGGAACGTTGGTTCTGGAGCCTGCCAGGCTGGGTCGGCACAGGCGGAGGTTTGCTGCAGCTTGGCTAACGGCAGCGGTCCACGGTGCAGAGGTTCAAAGTCCCCACGGGCCTCTTGGCGCCCGTCCGGAATCTTCCTCGACTGTCGGGACCGCTGGTGTTGAGCCGTGTGCCGATGCCCAACAGCCCTTTTCGAGCGCCTCGAGCCTGTGTCACGTTCCCTCTCCTCGTGTCGTCCTATTCTTCATCTTTTTTTTCTTATTCCCATTCCTTGATAGGGTCTTGCAGTCTTCTTCGTCTTTGATTGTCCAAGTGATCACAGCGTTTACCTGGTCTAGTGGTCTAGCGCACACCAGCTCGGAGCACATGGAGCGAAAGCTCGCGCTGCAGAAACCAGGGATCCTGGGTTCAATCCCCACCCCTGCCCGTTTCGATCTGGATGAGCATCGTACCGGCGTGCGGTCGTGTATCACTACTGAGTGGTGCACGTTAAAGACCCCAGGCTAGCGGTTGTACCGCACTGGCTAAATTGCTTATCTCCAGTGGGTAACAATGTCGCCATGTTCTGGCAGACTAAACTCCTGCTGTATAAACAACTAACGACCAATTTGTTTTGTTTTTTCCTCGTCGTTTGTTCAGCCCACAACGTCACATCAGGTTCATCATGAGTTGGGTGAGTTAAGTGATCTGTTGCTCACATGAGGCCAATCGCTCCTTGATTAATGTAAATTGCTGGTCAATGCGTTATTGATAATGGGGAGATATATTGGGGGGGGGGGGGGAGGAAAGAGTAATGGGTGGTGGAAAGGGAGGACGGAGAGCAGGGGATGGAGACCTGGGGCCCTATGTTGCGCTTTTTGTACTCCCACGGCGACTAAGGAGAAGGAAGTGATGTCAACAACGCAGCAAACACAGGTTGGATGTTGACTGGTGAGAGTCGCTGATGACAAATATCCGCAGAAGAAAAAAAAAAAAAGTGAGCTTTGTTTTCTTCTGCGGAAATTCGTCATCAGCGACTCTCACCAGTCAACATACAACCTGCGTTTGCTGCGTTGTTAACGTCACTTCCTTCTCCCTAGTCGCCGTGGAAGTCCATAAAGCGCAACATAGGGCCCCTATCGGCGATGCGACTGTTCTCGGGGGGTCTGCTGGCGGTAGCGTAGACGCAAACGGTAATGCTGAAGCCTCTGTTGTAAGATCTTTGGCTGGATACGGTATTGTGGCCGGTCGGAGAGGAGGCCATTGGGTGCTATGTGGTTTGGTTGGTGTGCCGGTGGTTTAGGTGGCGGAGATTGGCGTCCCCATTCTGACGTACGGGGGAGGTTTGGTGTTGGCTCGGGCGTCAATGTTTGGCTTTGAGTTGTTTGCTGTGGTTGCCCGGGCTGTTGGCGAGGTGGGGGCGACTCCTGGTTTGTGTGCGCCATTGCTAGCAGTGCTGTGTGCGTCGGTATCGCCCGATGCCTATGAGAGTCTTGCATGGGGAACGATGACGACCATGCTGTGACCCTCGGCAGGGTTTTCCGGAACTTGAGTCGCTGGTCGTAGGCTGCCATGATGCCGCTTTGTCGATCTTTTGTTGGACTAGGCATGCTGGATCAAAAAAGGGGTGTTCACCGCCGCAATGGTAGCACCAAGGGGTGCATGTATGGGGTGCCTGTTGTTGTTGTAGAGGAGTGGCACACGTGGGGCATCACCAGAAAGTCGGCGCCTCGGGGCAATTGAGGGCGCAATGGCCGAGGCTCTGCAGCGTTCGCATTTTATGGCTTTTGGTTGATGAGGGCGGCACCTGTATGCTCCCCATTGGAAGAGGACGGTGTGGGGAACTGTGGTGCCTTCGAAGGTTATGATAACTGACTGGTGCCCTCGCCGTTCTTGCCGTGATGATGGTGCATCGATAGCTTTTCAGGGAGGCCATTATTTCATCGGAGGAGAGGCCCGCTTCGACACCTTGCATGAGTTAAGTGGTGCGGTAAGGTAGGACCAAATGGGTGGAGCTGTCTATTATTCTGATGTCGCCAACTTGGGCGAGTCATTGTGTTGTGTTTTCATATACGGTTTTGATATGATTACTCTTTGTAGCAAGCGAGTGTGTATTGTGAGATCCTGGCATGTTTGAGGTGGAAGTGCCGCAGCTGATATGAAGGCGGATAGAAGTGCATATACGGTTTGATGTGTTCCAAGCGGAGGGTGTGGGGGAGTCGTACCACGATGATGTGGACTTCATGCTGCGCTCGAGCCACGAGGCGCTGTTTTCGGTTTTTGCCGGGCGTTATCCATCCGTGATCCGTATCTGGATGGCGATTTTCAGTGAGGAAAGCCGAGTCCGAGTCGGTGTCGATGTTTGCGGCGTCTGAGTATTGTTCGGAGGGTGATGCAGCAGGTGGTGGCTGCGTTGACGCCGCCGACGCGGCGTCCGTCAGGGCGGAACGCAGCGCTGGGCAGGAGGCTAAACGAGGCTTAAAGGGGTAGTGAAACGAAATTTTAGCGCCGATCTTGTTGCATAAATATGGGCTAGGGACAGGCACCACCTCGGAAATATAAATATTGCGCTGTAAAACACAGGAGAACTAATTTTAAACATAATTAAACAATTTCAAATTCTCATCTGGTGGATGGGGGGAAGTTCTCGTGACATCACTTGTGCCAAAATAGCAGCGCCGTTCTGCGGCAATACGGCGTGCCGGCAGAATTCGCCTAAGCCTGAACGCGTTTGCAAAGCCTTGGCGGAGAAAGCCAAAGCGTAGTTGGCCACAGTGAGCTCGTTCTCGTTGCGGCTCTTTGCACGACACGGCCCGAGCATGCTTCTGGCACGGCCGGTATTAGTTGCTGCGAGTCGCGAGCTGCAAGCCGACGTTAAAAAGGATATATTTGAACTACGAGGGTGTCAGCAAGAGCCACACAAATGCCAAATACCTGTTCACACTCGGAGCGGACACGCGCGTTTGATCGAAGTGCTGGATTCGCTCTGTTAAACCGCGTTTCGGTAAGCGCTTCTGGACCGATCTTTTACGATTGCAACTCGATACTGACATGACACTCGGCAAAGAAAGGTTAGACCGACATCGCGTAGCTCCCACGAACTGCTATAGCTCGACACTGACGTAGCGTCGAGTCAGAATAAAAATGGCATACTAATAACAGAGTGTACATACCGAGTTGCCAAGGTAATCCGTATGGCGTTTATTTGAGCTCTATATCACACAAAACAAGGAGATAGAATCAATGAGAGTCCCTTTTCGACGACAGCGTTCGTCACCGCTGTCTCGGAAAACAAGGAGGTCGAGATGACAAGGGGAAAATATTGACCTCTGAAATTTAGTTCAGGGATCAAACTACTCATCCGGTAAGGGTCCACAAGGGTCGCGCGGGCATATTCCATTCAGCAGGCCAGCCGGTCATGGACAGACGGTCCTGGCCAAGGACCGCCGGAGCAACGGTGCACCGAGTCGATGTTGCTGCTAGGCCTACTATATTCTGCCGAGCTCGCTCGGTCGGCAGAATCGTGGCTGTTGTAGCTCTTCTCGTGTGTTTGTGGATCCTGCGTTCTTGATCGTCGTGGTCTGTTTTAAGTACTCCTTCCTTTTTTCTTGCTGGTTGAAGTCGGGACGCACGAGAAGAGCACGAAGAAAAATAAATGTCCGTTGGTGGCCGATACCAAGTAACTGAGCGACGCTGTCGGCCTTGTTGATTTGATCGTAAAAAGTGCGTAAGACAGCTTCGGAGCTGTCGTAGGATTCTGTCGTAACCTGCGCAAAGGTTACGACAATTTCGTTTCGAGAGCACGGGTTTTCTCTCAAATTTGTCGTACGCACTTTTTTCGTCGTGAATTCGCTTTGAGAATCCGGCCTCAGAGCTGGTTTTGTCAGTGCTGCCGTGGTTGCCGACTTGCCGTGGTCCCGTGGTGCAGCGTGCGTGCAGCCCTTGCACATCTCAAACGGCCACGTTGTCACAGGTCGTAAATCGTCGACGCGCCACCAAGTGGCAACGCTCGTAACCACAACATTCACGCCGTAGCCTTTCCCGACTGGCACAAGTGACGTCACGAATGCGCCCAATATCCCAAGACGCATCGCGCTCTCCGATGGCCGATTTTTGAGCGCGCGCCCAATCGGGCCCATTAGGGTAAAAAATATAGCCATCCGTTCACAATACAAACGCGCGATTATGATTTATGAATATCATTGATCATATTGAACCTATTTCTGACCATAATAGGTGTATTTCAAGTTTCGCTTCAGTATCCCTTTAATAGCACTGCCGCCACCGCGGAGATGAAGATGATCGTTGATCCAAAAATATGGACTCACCGACGACTACGTTGGTGTCAAGCTGGGGCTGGAAGCGTTTGGGGCACGATGCAAAGGTGTGCACATGCACACGGTAAACTTCGCCGCCGACCATAAAAGTACCCATGTTTTGGGTACTTTTATGATGGTGTGAATGGGTCGTTAGTTGTTTCATTTATCGTCTTGGAATCAAAATTTTAAAAAAAAATCCAACTCAAATTTTAGTTGGTGGGGGTCTGAGATGTGCTTGAAAGGCGTTGGACGTTGACCAACCTCTTTCCAATGGTTAAAATAAACTCTGAGACCGCGCACCTCACAAACGCGCTAACTGAACGCGCATACATAATGAGCGATCGAAATGAAAAGTCTGTTTGACAGGGCAAGAAGCTAGCTGGAACACTCACCATAAAAATGTATCGTGATCTAAGCAATACAAACACGGTAAAACGAATTAGGCTGCTTAAAAGTCCAGGATCTGAGGTCATTGTTCTGCTTGAAATTAAAATTTGAAACCAGTAAAAATTTACCATATCAAGACATGCATATTAAATTGCACTGTATTGGACGACGCAAGACGTTCAAGGAAGGCGAAAAATATTTTAAGGTCGTTAAACTTCTCTCGTTTTAATGCAAAAAGATAAAATCACTTGTCATCAAACACACAAAGTAGTTCAACTTTGAAAGGGAATACTATGAAAAGCTTACATTTTTTAAAAAGAATGCTGCTTAATGTGCTTTGGTTTTCACTCTCATCTAGGCGTACGTAATAAGAGTAAGGTAAGAATAATGACAAGGATAGGAATAAGGAAAAGAATAATTATAAGGATAAAAATTAAGTTTATTCACACAAGAAAAAAATACAATGGAATACGCCATCTTTACTTCATCTCACGGTGAAAAACTCGGACGTGTGTTCTTCACAATTCACATAAACCGCGGTTTCCAGCTCGAGAGACTCAAGATCACTATCTGCGTCTAAAGCTGAGAACATCGTTTATATCCGCAGCGAAGATAGACTCCGACGTGCATCACACCTGTTCAACTTGGACTGCCGTCTCGGCGAACTTATCCGGATGTTTTCGCCTCTCATCTAACTGCCAGGATAGATTTACAGCGCCGCACCGTCGTTCCCAAAACTCAATGCCTCGATAGAGCCGAAGGCCTTCTACCCTGCTCGCTGCATTGTTTTGCTCGCGGGACGGTAACCGGCTTCTAAAAGCAGCGACCGCATTCGCCCGTCACATAGATGGGCCTTCCGCTTGCCTTATTTATGAACGGAGGGTCGGGAGCAGATTATTCGCATACTTTCAGGCGATCTTTCAGAATACTCCCATCTGGCGGGCTGTCCCGGACTGCACATATTGAAATAAATGTTGCTTAGCGCTCCCTGTAATACTGATGGACAGCTGGATTAGAGGAACCCTCCCTTTATCGCGGTCGTCTGTCAGACCAATATCATTCCCTGATGTGTTTTTCGGCCGGTAGCTGGACGAAACTTGGACAAACGTATACGGGCGAAACTTTAGGGGAAAAAAAGTCTCGGACACAATGGCCGGGAAGTGATAAGTTATGCCGAGTTTCGAAATGCGCCAGTGCGCCCACGGCTTTTCGTTCATCCCCTTGGGACTCGTGGTCTTGCAAGGGAATCTGTCCGTCGCGATAAAGAAGCAAGTCACGTCTGACCCGGTGCTTTGAAAGAAGAAACGTCTCGTCTGTACAAGTTTCACCCTTTCAGGGTTTGGTTTGCTAACCAGCACGCTTGTTTAAGTCAGACAATCGAATCATCTAGCTCTCATCTAGTGGCAGCCATAAGTCGCCCGGCAGGTTACCAGGTTGCTTGTCCGGTTGAATTTATGCTTAATTCACCAGCCTGGAAAGTCTGTTTCGTCTACTACAATCATGACTCGTTAACATGGACCCCGTTAATGTGGGTACCCCGCTCTATGGACACCCTTTTTGGGGACCAAACTGGGAAAATGCCTGCCTTTTTATCTCGTTATTATGGACAACTCACATTATGGACGATTTTTTTTTTTAAGCGAACGGAGGTGCCCATATTAACGAAACATCACTGTATCACGAAATAAAAGAATCTTCTGCTTCCTTTTTCTTTACGCCGAAATTCCTCTTGGCTTTTTTTCGAACTTTCTACTTCAAGCCTAATCAGGCATTGCAGTGATATGTATACTTCTACAAGAAAATAAGAAAATACGCGTCTTTTCCATTGTGTGCATAAACACCTCCTCGGAAGTAATTTCGAGATGTAGCTTGATGCGGGACGAGACAGAGCCGCGCTCGGGGAACCTGGGGCATCAGACCCACTTGTTGCCGATAGGCCCACTAACGAGGCGAGCATAGAAGCCATCGGAAGCCAACGGCTGCATTGTCAGCACACGCTCCCGGGAATACCTCCTGCTGTTTACCTCGGAGGAAAGAAATGTCCTAATTGATTGACTCGTATCTTACTGTCTTACACATGTAATCAAGGTGTATATATGTATATAAAAAATAGCCCCATTTGTCTTCGGATGAGAGCTTATCAGACAGTCGTCACCTGAACACCTTGAATGGCCATCTCTGAGCACTCTCAATTCGAACCAATAGAGGTCCCATAATTTAGTACTTTTTTTCCCAAAGTTTACCGATGCCACTGACCAAATTTACCTTTAAACAAAACAAAAAAAAACGTCGCTTTTTTTAGCGTTTTCTTTGCACCGCTTTTTTTTTATGGGTCACGCCATTGCAGAAGGGGCGGGACCTGGAGAAAAAGTAAGTACCAGATAAAAATGAAAGACGTTTACAAATCTCTGTAACGCGAAATTAGAGTGCAGCTCTTGAGGAGGAGGATGAGGAGGGGGTACGGAGGGGAGGGTATACCCCTCCTCCTCCTCCTCCTACTTCCCTCTTCCTCCTCCTCTTCCCTCCTCCTCCCCTCCTCCTCCTCCGTACCCGTCCCTCCTCCTGCGCACCCTCCCTCCTCCTCCTTCGCACCCTCCCCTCCTTCCACACTTTCTCCGGTAAATTTAGCTGAAAAATTCACGCCACGTGACCTCAACACCCACTCAGTTCCCCGCTAAATTTAGCGAAGAAACTGAATTGGTGTTGAGGTCATGAGACGTTAGTTTTACCGCTAAATTTAGCGGGGAAACCGAATGCGCAGTGTTGCGTTATGGGACGTCACAGACCTACACAACAATTCAGTTTCTTCGCTAAATTTAGCGGGAAATTCAGTTGGTTTATAGGTCTGTGACGTCCCATAATGCAACGCGCGCGATTACGCCGACGCCGTTATACGCGGAAACAGGCGCCTAAGAGCAGCGCTCTAAAACGGTTTACATCGAGAATATAATGATAATTTATATAAGCTCCGCTAAAACGCTGAAATGTCTGTTCCGTACTGCGGCGTCTCTTGGGCTGCTGATGCTACACGGAACGCATGCCTCGGAGTACACCGAAGGCTACGGCAGAGCAGGAAGGCACCTAACCTCTACGGCGACTTCTGTGCTGGTACTAGATTTGGAAGCAAAGCTTTCGCAGATAGACCATTCGTTGTGTGGTACATCAATGAACGAATCTATGAAACACTCCGAAATTACAAGGAACAGCCCTCCAATTATATGAAGGCACATTTAATCTAGGTGGAAAATAAAAGTGAAGATGATTTAAATCGGAATTTAAATCGAACCAGCTTTACTTTCATGATTTCAATCAAACCTTCCGCGTCAAAATAATCCCGACAATATTTTTTTTTTATTTACCGATTATCTATAATTGTTGCCTTCTTGCTATGTGCATATGTTTATATTTGAATCAAATAATCATCGAGGAAGATTTATTCATATCAGGCCGAACACGTGCAAAAAGCCGTGCTCTTTTGAGCAATCGGAGCACATTGAGGTTTCGTTATACCTTCCACTTCGTTTGTCAGTTATCTAAAGCACCTCAGGACGCAAACGAAAAAAAAAAAAAATAAAGCTAGGAAAATAATCTCCGATTGCAAGTAGATGAACTCGAAATGGAAAGCAAATATAACTGTTTTACTATAACTAAACAAATCTGCCAGTTTTTACTCTAATATAGCGGGCTTAAATCAATAAACTATTGTTAATTCAACTACTTTCTTCCGCAATGTTATCAGTGATCGGACGGATTGGGCAATTACTCTGCCATGTTTTTAAATACATATTCTGATAATGTATCATTGCTTTCAAGCTCGTGGAATAAATCAAATTAATCTGATTTAAATCAAATAAATTTTATTTATTTAGTTTTTTAAAAAATCGTGATTTTTTTCTACCTTAGTTGAACACAAAAAAGTCACTATGATAAAAAAAAAAGAAAATTAAAACGACACCGTGTGATGACAACTTTCCTGCGATGCGAATGAGGAAGTGTTTTAAGAGAGTAAGAAGCGAATACTATCCTTTAGCCTCGTTACATCCTGGAAAGAAACGAATTCGTCTTCGGATGAGCATTTTCTTTCTTTTATACCTGCAATTTGTCTCCCGTTTCTTCTCACAGCAGCACTCTGGCGAAACCGTCCCAAAAATTGTTTCTGCGTATTAAACGAATGTTACCGTGCGTCTAGTTTTTAATATCTTCTCGTTTAAACTTGAATGGTGTCCAAAACATAATTCAAAAGAAAACGTTGCTGGGCTGCACATTTCCGCAACGTGCTCGCGCTCAAATCCAGATTTTCTCAAAAGCTGCCTTTTGCTTCAGGCTGTTATTGACTGATCGGGTATCTACTATCGTTTTGTGTTTTGCCGTTCACATAGGGCCATACCTGGGATTGCAGCATCTTGAGAGGAACCTCACCATATTCGAGGTGTATTTCGTGCAATGTGGGATCAGGGCAAAAGTATCCCATACAAAATGGTCCCGCGCAAAATTGACCCAAACGTAAACCCGGGCAAAATGGTCCTCATCAAATTCCCCCCAGATAAAATGGTCCCGAGCGCAAACCCATATAAAATGGTCCAGGTCAAAGTGGTCCAGTACAAAAATGTCCCAAGCAAAAAAACCGAACAAAATGGTCCTCATCGAAGTGGCCCCGGATAAAATGATCCCAAGCGCAAATCCGTGCAAAATGGTCCGGATCAAAGTGACTCCGTACAAAATTGTTCCAAGCGCAAACCCATATAAAATGGTCAAAATTAAATTGGTCCCGGACAAAATCGTCCCAAGCAAAAACCCGAACAAAATGGTCCTCATCAAAATGGCCCCGGACAAAATGGTCCCAAGCGCAAACCTGTACCAAATGGTAGTGATTAAAATGGCCCCGGAAAAAATGGTGCCAAGCGCAAACCCGGGCAAAATATCCTCATAAAAATGGCCCCGGAAAAAAATGGTCCCAAGCGCAAACCCGGACAAAATGGAACCACTTGAAATTTGTGGCGTTGCCTAATCTTTGAGGGTTTGTTGTTTACTTGCACTTGATGCAAACATGTAGAGTAGAAAATATTTGGCAAATTCTCTTTGTTGGAAACGTTCACCATTTTAAAAAAAAAAATTAAAATATCGGTAAGTGCTTACAGCACGAATTATGTAACTAAATGTTACATAATAAAAAGCAACAAACTTTTACCGCTCTGGCCGATTTTCGTGGGTTCAGCTTGTGAAAGAATTTAGTTCGTGTAAATTTATTTTATGAAACGTAAGTAATTTTCAGTGTTAATCGCGAGTTTTTGAATTTAGAATTCGAGATCGCTAGTAAAATAAAGAGACTGGAGAAACTGGATCGAAGCGATTAATCTGTTCGCTCACTTGACTGAAGTTGACTGTCCCTTGGGAAACCGCTAAACATTCTGCACACCACCAACTCAATTTGAATATTTCTTTAAACATTAACAGCAATACACTTAATTTGTTGAGTACTGGGGTTGTCAATAATAACTGCAGGCCTCCGGAGTGTCGGAAATAATCCCTGGAAAAGGGGAACAAAGGACAAACTTAAATCTCAAAACACAGCTAGGTGACTGGTGCACAACCGAAAAAATCCGCATGGTCCTGGTATCAAACCAAGGACCTCTCCATTTCCAGTGGAGCGCTTTGTCCTTTGTCCCCTTTGTTCCCCTTCTCCAGGAATTATTTTTGTCATTCTTGTCCTGCTCGCTTGCACCTTTGCATTCAATTGCATTATAATCATTCCGAAATGTATCGCGAAATATCGACCTCAATGTTGACTACACTCTAAGAAAAAAGATGGTCTCAAAGGACTAACGGCAGCATTTGGTCCTCTGAACTCCCATTTGCTCCCCGAAGAGACCATCTGGTTCGAGCTAAGTACCGTGCGCAAATGCTGGGGACTAACTGTTCTCAACCAGGACTAACCGAAAGGCGCGCGGGGGCAAAAGCAGCCGCGGGTGCAAAAGCGCAGGAGCAAAAGCAGCGAAAGGCGCGGGGGAGCAAGAGCGCGGGATAAAAAGACGCGCGGACAAGATGACGGCGTCTGCTTCATCGCCGATGGCCAGCGTTAGCGACGCACTTACTGTTTCGTAACGCAGGGGGAGGTATCCACAGACAATCGTAGCATCAAACATTGCAACAGGGGGCATTTTTAAGGGTTGAAGCTGACTTTATGACGATCGCAGCCTCCGTACCAGCACGTTGTGGAAGCCGCCGCTGACTCAACCGCAGCCATTGTTGATGCACTGGCCGTGCCGCTTTTGAGCATTTTCCTGGCGTCCTTCCCCTTTGCATACTTTTCAAAGTGCTTTGAAAGCGTTTGTGTTTTCTTTTTGGTTTCACTGGAACGTAGAAAATGTTTTTATCACTTAGCACGTGGTAAAAACGTTTCCAAAGACAAAAAAAGATAAATTCTGGTTTCTTTTCTTTTTGTATTCTTTACAATTTTTTTTCCCAAGATTCGATGGCGTTGCCACGGAGACGCGCACGCGCACAGTGGGGAAGCTATGCGGGGAAGCGAGAACTTGGCTCCTGGGAGCCTATGGTGACGCTGTTTTATAGACTGTCACAAATAATTACTGTGTGTACCGTTACTTCTTAGTAAGAGATACACTCCTTGGAAAGTTTAGCAACAATATTGGAGAACAATATTGGTACGAAAGCAGCACCATATTTGTAACGTCGTTCACGGTTGAGATGGTCACTAACACAACGACTCCTCTCATTTGATCAGTATAAAAGGCGCATCGGTAGATTTTGGGGTGACGATTGAAATGACGATTGAAATAGCGTGTCGTCGCGTGTATGTTGTGCGTGTGTTTTAATCCCTTGCCCATGTCAAAATGTGTGTAACGTGTGCAAATGTGAAATAAGCGTTGTTTGTATGTGAATGTAATAAGCGCGGAAAAGGTCTACCCCAGCGATACTCTATTTTTTTTACCAACTTTGAATTTGACGTTGACTAGCGCCACCTGGGTGTGTAAGCGCGCAATTTGGTACTAAATAATGTAAGGGTGCAACATTTAGTCTCAGGGGCCTAAATGCAAGGGTGCAAAAGTTACTCCTGGGGGTTCAACTTTGAGGGACTAACGGTAGGGGAGCAAGGGTTGCTCCCGTCACCGTTGCTCCCCTAGGGGACCAATGGTTGTGTCAGCACATGGTATACTCGCGGTTTGATGCACGTGCGCTTTCGCATCTTGAGCGACCATCAAAGCTGTGCACGTGCACCCTTCACTACTTCTGAAATGCCACAGAAAGGTTTGCGAAACGAATTTCGGACAAACTCTCACCACAGGAAAACTTACAAGACAGAAGCTCGCCAGACAAATGTTCACCGGACAATAGCTCACCGAACACAGACCCGCACAGGAGCTCACCGTTTTAAAGCGAAGCTGTGTATGACTCGTAGGTCGGATGTTTACGTGTCCGCGTCCTCACGGGGAAAAAAACCTTCAGAGATTGAAGCAAAAAGTGGATATCACGCATACAACAAACAGCACCGCATTCATTTTAATAAAGACAAGCACAAAACAAGCATCTGAACCAGATAATCGATGACAAGGCGCTCCGGATAACAATGCGAAGCACTTAGCGCTCATCGCATACGTTTCCGGATAAAGATTTCTGTTGCGCAAGCTGCCGTGGCGACGGCAGCTTGCGACGTGGGGAGTGACGTCACTAGCCTTTCATGCAGGGTGTTTCAGGTAAGAGTGACAAAACTTCCTAAAATTTGTGTATTCGAGGTAAAAGGATAATTTTCTCGGGACCGCATTACCCGTGGTGGCGGACGTCAGAAAATGCGCGATACTTACTAATTAGTTCGCTAATTAACTAAAAATTACTAATCGACTTTTTAATTAGTGAAAATAGACATATGGTTCCAATTAAATATTGCTGAGCGTCATCGAAAACCCCGAAATCAGTAATTTTTAGAGAGACTGAGCGCGTGAGAAGCGAAGTAGTGCGCTAAAGTGACCACTCGTGGAGCAGGTTCAAGGCTGGGGCTATCATAAGAGACGGAAAAATCTCGCGGGCGATTTACCGAAACCGTCAGCCTTGTACCGGCTCCACGAGTGGTAACTTTAGTGCACTACTACGCTTCTCATGCGCTCAAAGTCTGTGAAACTGACTCATTTAGGGTTTTTTGATGACGCTCAGCAAGTTTCTAATTAAAACCAGGTGTCTATTTTCACTAATTTAAAATTTAATTAGTCATTTTAATTAATTAAAAACTAATAAGTAAGTATCATGGATTTTTTGACGTCCGGTTGCAAGTCTATGCGGTTCCAAGAAAATTCTCATTTTACCTTGAATACACTAATTTTAGGAATTCTTCTCACTTTTACTTGAAACACCCTGTGCCTAAAAAGTTTTGGTACAGTGCATTTACTTTTCTCTCGTCAATCATTTGGTATCGTGCAGTGGGCAGTCGTTGCAGGTGATACCACAGCTTCGCTGGCCAACCGCCTTCACAGAGTGAATTGGAGCCCCGTCTTTTTTTTCTTTTTTTTCTTCTTTGTTTACTCGTGAACTCGGACAAACATTCACCTGCATAAAATTGTTTGTTTTAGTATGGCATGAGCTCAAATAAT
Source organism: Ixodes scapularis (assembly GCF_016920785.2). Taxonomy (NCBI): domain Eukaryota; kingdom Metazoa; phylum Arthropoda; class Arachnida; order Ixodida; family Ixodidae; genus Ixodes; species Ixodes scapularis. Next base: position 47,206,586 of record NW_024609884.1, read on the forward strand.
ATGACAACTGCCTCCAGAAATGTAACTCTATCAATGCAAAAATATGTATGACTTTCGCAACTTTCGAATCAAGGTCGGTAGTTGTCGTAGAGAAGAATAAATTCAAAAGAGGTACTGTCATTATCTACAATAAAATACAAAGTGAAATATTCAGATATTTGATACTCACATTGTAGAAACGTTATTACGATTAAACATACCCTGCTATAAAGCGCAGACTCCTGTCTAAGAACAACTCTCTGATATTTAATAATTTTTATTTATCGCGAAAAGATTTGTTGCGATCTCCTCTACGGCACTTGGTCCTTTGATGTTGACTCTTTCACCGAATACAGTCCTTTTCGGAGTTCTTCTGCATGTCGCCTTATATAGCACCCACGTAGATTAAGCATAAGCCCAATCCTAGCATGATCTGTAAAACTTGGTTTTTAATTGTCCCGTTTAAATAATGTACCTGTGAAGACTTTAAGAGATTCCCAAAAATAGAATGTGTGAGAAAAAAAAAAACCTTTCCTGTAACAAACTGACAATCCCAACATTGGAGCCCAGGGACCACGTTGCGCCATTATATTGGTAAGCGCTGGTACCCTCAAAAAATTTCAATGGTAAAATTTGTTTGTTTGCTTGTTTGTTTCAAACGAAATTAAAACTAGCTCATCGCTATTAATTCTATTTCTGATATAAATTCTTTATAGTCGCTGAAATTGTATTTGTGCCAAAATAAGACCCAAAAATGAACGGAAGGTTATTCCAAATGCGACTGAAATCCGGCAAATTTTCTATAGGAAAAGACGCAAATGAGACTTAGTTTTCGTTCTGCAGGGTCCGATTAAGAAAGGTAAACCCGGCTTTCTAGCATGAATAAATAAACTACGGTTCGCGGAAAACTGTTACTCCGCGAGAAAGTGGCCCTATATAGTGGTGGTGATGAAATGCGAAAATTTGAGCACACTACGTTCCCTGAATCAAAAATTATAAAAGAAAAACAAAAATGCCTTATGAGCCGACGTCCACCTAAGCCTAATTTTTATCAAATTGAAATTTAAGATTGTGGGCTCGTGTAGCAATTAAAACAGCGAAAAAAACTTGTCAGCAAAATTTAAAACAATATTGCCTTTCTAATTGACAAGTTTTTTCAATGAAATAAATGCTACAGGCGCCCACAAGCTCAAATAGTAGTATGATGAAAGAGGCTTAGGTGGACGTCGGCTCGTACAGAATTTTTTTTTCTTTTTTTTTTTTCTTTTTTTGTTTTTTTTTATCCAGGAAACATAATGTGCTCAAATTTTCGCATTTTACCACCACCACAAGGGTCACTTTCTCACAGAGTTTCAGCTTTCTGTGAAGCGTAGTTTATTTATACGGGCTAAAAAGCCGGGTGTAACTCTCTCGATTGAACCCTCTAGTTTTACGCTCATGTGATTCCTGAAAAAAGTAAAACGTGAATAAAAAAAAAAAACGTTGGGGCTCTAATCCACGCTGTGAGGTTGGTTGTACAGCGAAGCTGTGGTATCACCTGCGACGATTAAAAGTAAATGCACTGAACAAAAACTTTATATATGAAAGGCTAGTGATGTCACTCCCTACGTCGCAAGCTGCCGCGACAGTAATCTTTACCGAAAAAACGTATGCGGTGAGCGCTACGTTCTTTGCATCGTTGTCAGGAGCGCCTTATCATCAATTATCTGGTTCGGATGCTTGTTTTGTGCTTTCTCTTTATGGAAACGAATGTTGTGCTGTATGTTGTATGCGTGATATGCACTTTTCGTTTCAGTCGCTGAAGGTCTTTTTCCCGTTAGGCCGACGACACGAAAAAATTGCAGAAATCCGACCTGTGAGTCATATACAGCTTTGCTGTAAAAGTCGCGGGACTATGGGCCAGGTTTTTAGTGAGGTGAGTAAACGACCTCTAGCCAGAAGAAAACTTCCTGGGCGCATCTTTCGGAACACACCTACGTAAGCGGTTCTCAATAGCTGCACGCAGGCTTGTCATCATAATTTTGCCCAGCAATGCAGTGAAGCCCTTGTAGCTGAGGAATAAAGATATAAAAAGAGCCCTCGTATACCTAAGTGGTTAACGCGTCGGGTTCCCGCGTCGCGTTCCGGCGCTGCTGACCAGGGTTGGATAAGTTCCTTGATACTTCTTTTACAAGTAACGACAACCAATACGTGCGCGTACGTGTGCATGTACGTACGTGTGCGTGCGTGTGCGTACGTGTGCGTGTGTGCGCCTATGTGCGTACATGAGTGTGTGTGCGTGCGCGTGGGCTTGCGCGTGTGTGTGCGTGTGCTTGTGTGCGTGTGTGTGCGCGCGTGTATGCGTGCTTGTGCGTGTGTGTGCGTGCGCGTGTGCGTGCGTGTGTGTGTGCGTGTGTGTGTGCGTGCATGCGCGTGTGTGCGTGTGCGTGCGCGTGCGCATGTGTGTGCGTCCGTGGGCGTCCGCGTGTGTTTGCGTGTGCGTGCGTGCGCGTGTGTGTGGGCCTCCGTGCGTGTGCGTGTGCGCGCGCGTGTGTTCGCTAAATTCTACTCAGAGTCACTCCTTAACGTTAATAACCAAATAAACATGCCTTTGTTGTTTCTTTCTGCACAATGGCTGTCGGAAAATAAATTCGTCTAATATGAGAATCGTTCATCCCTTCAACTCGGAGCCAAAACAAAGAGAGAGAAATTGATATTTATTAAACAATGAGGTCAACCAGCGCCAATTGCTGGTTTGCAACACTGTGAAATGAACGGAAGGGAAAAATCATAATTAGTTACAAAAAGTGAAAGCCGTTTACAACTTCCTGTAACGCCCAATTGGAGCGCAGCTCTTGAGGAGGAGGAGTGGCCACGTGACCCCCCGCTGAAGTCATGTGACCCCCTCCCCCCGAGGTCACGTGACCCCCCCCCCCCCGAACAATACTAGACAATGAGGGGAGGAGGAGGAGGGCAGAGGTCCGGGGGGTCACGTGACCTCGAGGGGACGGGATCACATGACCTTGGGCGGGCCGTCACGTGACTTCGGCGGGGGGAGGGGTCACCCCCCGGGGTCACGTGACCTTGGCGGGTGTTGCGAGGTTCTTTGGGGTTAATAATTGACAAGATACAATGTCCTTCGTTTTTCTTAAAACATGTATTTACAAAAGAAATCAAAGAGTTCATATGGTTATACTAAAAGAAAAAAAAAGGAAAACTTAGTAGAAAAAAAAATTTGAAGCAAGGAAAACGCAACTGTCACCATGTCTTTGAGTCACCATGCGCAGCAGTGGGTCTTGCGTCTGGAGCTGTCGTTGTCGGCCGACGGTTGTGGCTGGAAGTCAGGAGCGGGAGCGGTTGGCTTCCGTCGGCGGCCCCAAGAGCGCACCACAACCAGTGCTCGCGCAGTAGGAAGCCGGGCAGCGTAGGTTTCTATGCGCTGCCCTCGCTGGAACAGGCTGCTGGTCAGCAGTAGGAGGCCGCCGATTGCCCTGGTCGATGGTGTCGTTCCACACCCTCTGCACGTTCTCTTCGGCCAGTCTTCTTTCACGCCCTCCGAGCACGCGCTCCAAAATCTTCCCTTCTTCGTCGTCTTCCTTTCTCCCTCTGGGCCGATCCATGGGTTGACTTGCATTTCTTCTTTTCCACATTTAAGTCACATCATCACAAGGAGCCCCCCTTTAAGTTTTTTTTTTTTTTAAGTACCAAAAGAAATTACATACACAAAAAAAAACCAAGACCATGATGATGTGCGCAAGTTCATTGCAGCCTAATAAGATAACCCGCAGCCACATTCTTTCTTCTTTAAATGTACTCCACGCGAAACGAGTACTCTTGAGGCATCAGACCCCAGCGTAACACTCGGCTGTTAAGTTGTTTCGCCTCGTCTCGACATTGTAAAGGATGGTGGGTCGTCTAAACAACAAAATGCGTTTCATATAAATGCACACGAACCTTCTCTATTAACCAGACCATGACCCAGGAATGTTATTGTCCTTATACCGACTTCACACTTCATGGGTTTACTGTAATACCGGCTTGTCGCATTCTCTCACAAGAACTGCTTTAACGCCTCCACCCGTTCTCAAATTTCCTTGCAAATACGCTCTCAAAAATGCATAACCCGAGGTATATTACTAGAAACAAATTCTAACGATAAATTATTACAGTTCATTCTACTTTGCACTCCTCTCAATCGTAATGAATGAATCGTAATGAAGAATCATTTGAATCCACTACGCTTCTTCTAACGCTCGGTGATAATGGCCACCATCGTACCAAAGCACTTCATACGCGAAGAAGTGTTTCCTGGCAGTTTTCGATTTGTGCCTTCCGGACTAGTTCGTCGAACATCATCTTCATGAGCTCCAGGTGCATCTTGTCTCTGCCGTCGCGTATCCTGCGCTCCACCTCCTCCATGTCTAGCCTTCTGACCTTGACCGCCACCTCTGCTTCAAACTTGGTCCTCTCAAAGGCCAGCCGCTCTTCGTCGAGCTTGAGCCTTCGCTCCTCAAGCTGCAGTTCTTTTTCCTGGATCATTTGCTCCCGGTCCACTTGCCTTTCAAGGAACTCCTGCCGTCCATCCTGACACTTCCTCTTGGCCTTTCCATTTCCGTGCTCTATGGTGTGCTCTCCGGGCGAGACGGAAGGGTCGGCTCCTGCCAGGCTGTAGCCCTTGATGAACTCGGTCGGGACGCTGTCGTGAGGATCTACCTCCGGCACGGGGTAGTTATCGGTCGGGCCCAGTGGCGAAACCACCGTTTGGGCCTCAGGGTCCCTCTTTTTGAGGCGCGGCCTCGGGTAGAGCACTCTGCGGGGCTTGGGGTACACCGGCTTCTTCATGTCGAAGACTTGCTGCAGCAGCTTCTCCCTCTCCAGGTACTGCTCGTGAGTGCACGTTGACCTGCTTTTCAAGCGCTCCTTGGCATCGGTGTCACCCCACTGCGAGAGCCGCAGGTCCCCCCGTTCCTGGCACTCGCACCGTTACTAAGTTGGTTTAGCCTACTCGGCATACTACCGTCGACGGCAGCGACGACTTCGCCTTCCGCGTCAGACACCTTCAAGGTTTGCTCGGTCGAGTCTTTCGCTCCATGAATATTCCCTACGATAACGTCATACAGAGGACGGTTCATACACTTGGCGGTTACCTGTCCCGTTAGGAACGGCGACACAAGGCGAATGTTTGCCTCTGGCAACATCAGACACGTCCCGTCCACTAAGAATACGGGACTGACTTTGCCAGTAAAATATTCAGATGCGACCAGTTCCCGGCGCACTATCACGGTGTTACTCCCGCTGTCCCTCAACACTTTTACTGCTTTGCCGTTTAATATCCCATCTGTGATTGGCATACCTTCCGACAAAAATGATCTCGCCTTTTCAATCATATTCATGGCGGGCGTTCTGAAGGCGTTTCTTGAGATTTTCTTCCTTCCCCGTAAGAACGCGTCCGTCTTACCAACAGGATCATCATCGGGTTCTACGAAACATGAAACTTCTGTCTTTCCGTTCTTTCCTAGCGGACATGATCTAGACTCGTGGCCTGACCTCTGACACACTTGACAGAATACGCGTGTTTCTGGCTTTGATCGGCAATCTGCTGCCTTGTGGCCAAACTTGCCACACAAGAAACATTTGATCTTTAGAGCGGGTTTGCTGCCATGCACATCTTCCTTCAGGGAATCTAAGGCCTCCTTGGCCTCCTTACTGAACTTGGCCAGATTAGGCTGGCCCCGCGCCTCCAGGAAGTGGTCCGCCATTTCAACCAGCGCCGATATGGTCTTACAGCTTCTTTCCTTTAAGAAGACAGCCAGCCTAGGATGACAATTCCGAAGGAATTGCTCCCCGATCATCTGGTCACGAATCCCCTCATACGTTTTTGGGCATGCGTTCATACTGACCCACCGGTCGAAGAACCCTTCTAGTCTTGCAGCAAACTGGCTCCCTGTCTCTCCGTCCAACGGCTTGCTTTCTCTAAATTTCTCGCGGTACCCTTCTGCCGTGTACCGAAACCGCTGGAGCAAAGCCCTCTTCACCTTATCATAATTCAGAGAGTCTTCAGGTGACATCCTACCTATGACCTCCAGAGCTGGGCCAACAAGGCACATGCTTAGAGCAGTCGCCCACTTCTCTTGCGGCCAATCTTGCCCCTGAGCTACCCGCTCAAATCTCCTCAAATACGAGTCGAGATCGTCCCTTTTGTCATCGAAGGGAGGCATAAGCTTGTGAGGACTAGGAGATAGCGATAGAGATGCGCGACGTGACCCTTCACTGCCATCTGTTCGTCCTATCTCGGTTGCGCTAGCCTCTGCAAGACGAATCTTTAATTCGATAATGCGTTGCTCACTTTCTGCCTTGAGGCGCTGTGCTTCCCTCTCAGCAGCCCTCTCTTCTCGTTGGCGTGCTCGCTCCTCGTCCACCCAACACCTCAACTCCGCTCCTGCCAGTCCCAACTCAGCGCCCAAAGACATTAACTCTTTAACCTCCATTCTGATTAACTATTGTTACGTAGAAAAACGAAGGAACAGAATATCTTGTCCTGTCGCGGACGCCAGTTAATTGTTGCCAGGTTCTTTGGGGTTAATAATTGACAAGATACAATGTCCTTCGTTTTTCTTAAAACATGTATTTACAAAAGAAATCAAAGAGTTCATATGGTTATACTAAAAGAAAAAAAAAGGAAAACTTAGTAGAAAAAAAAAATTTGAAGCAAGGAAAACGCAACTGTCACCATGTCTTTGAGTCACCATGCGCAGCAGTGGGTCTTGCGTCTGGAGCTGTCGTTGTCGGCCGACGGTTGTGGCTGGAAGTCAGGAGCGGGAGCGGTTGGCTTCCGTCGGCGGCCCCAAGAGCGCACCACAACCAGTGCTCGCGCAGTAGGAAGCCGGGCAGCGTAGGTTTCTATGCGCTGCCCTCGCTGGAACAGGCTGCTGGTCAGCAGTAGGAGGCCGCCGATTGCCCTGGTCGATGGTGTCGTTCCACACCCTCTGCACGTTCTCTTCGGCCAGTCTTCTTTCACGCCCTCCGAGCACGCGCTCCAAAAATCTTCCCTTCTTCGTCGTCTTCCTTTCTCCCTCTGGGCCGATCCATGGGTTGACTTGCATTTCTTCTTTTCCACATTTAAGTCACATCATCACAGCGGGAGAGGAGGGGGGAGGAGGAGGAGCGGAGGGGGAGGAGGAGGAGGGGGAGGGGCGACGCCGACGCCAACGCCGACGCCGCACAGGCTGGAAACGGGTCATGTGACCCCCTCCCCCCGAGGTCACGTGACCCGCCCGGACCATACTACACAATGAGGGGAGGAGGAGAAGGAGGGGGAGGAAGAGGAGGAGGAGGGGAGGAGGAGGGGGAGGAGGAAGAGAGGGAGGGGCGCGGTTACGCCGACGCCGACGCCGACGCCGACGGCGACGGCGACGCCAACGGCGACGCCGACGCCGCTTAGGCTGGAAACGGGCCCCTAAGAGCTGCGCTCTAAAAGGACAATAGGTAAATGATAGAGAGAGAAAGAGCCAGAACAAGCGGCCACGTGGCCTGGTGCCTTTCATGCCGCGGACGTTAATCGTAGCCACGCGCTGAATTTGGTAAAGTAGTAAACGCGTGCTCAGCACCGGGCATTGCAACGGGGGCCTAGAGCGACAAACTGGTATTCCGTGCACCAGGCAAAAGGACCCCCCTTGGCTGCCGCCATGTTGTACAATTTTGATCACCTGACCGTACCAAAATCCTGAGACTTTTACGCAAAACTGAGCCAAGATTAGCATTGCGATCGTTGTAGAAAACATGAAAAACTATTTTTTCAATAATGTTAGCCCCAGAGATCAGTGTCTATCTCCGATAAAAAAAAAAAAAAAAAAAACACCAAAATACAGCACCGCGGCTGACGGCAATAGCGACGGCATTGCGAAGCTGCCCGTGTTTTTGTCGTAAAGGCACATTTTAAACTCAAAACAAACGAAAGATAACTGATATAGTCGGTGCTGTTAATAAAGATCAATAAGCAATTATTTGTGCGCGGCACTTTGTTAAAATCTAGACGTAAAACTATAAGGTCACGTGTCTAGTGGTAAAAAATGTGCAACATGGCGGCGGCCAACTGGGGGTCACTTTTAGGTGCTGTTTATCGCTCCAAGGCCCTCTACCCAGTCGTAAGTTGAGGGGGGTCCCTACAAGAAGGTAAGGGGGCAGGGGGCTGTTTTGACGAGATGTACTTGATGCACATAAAATAAACCCCACTGCGGACTCTACCCACGCTGTATTTGCAACCCTCAAATTGCTAATCCCCAAATGTCACATTTCTGAAAACAAGCTATTTATTGCAAAATATGATTTTGATTTCACTAATGCTGGGGCTGTGGAGGAGGGTCTCTGACCATGCTTTAAAATCGGTGGGGGGGTCCGAGACCCCCTGAGATGCCCCAGACTTTAAGCCCTGCCTTTACCTCGTTGGGACATTGTTAGAGTTCGGCTATTCTCATCACGGCAGTGGTTGGACGGGAGCCACTACCCGAGTGTCCGCCGAGGCATTGATTGTTACGATCTGAAGTCGAGTGCTCACGCAGTTGAGCCGCATTCAACTGTCGTCAGGTGGGTGGTTTCGATCCCGCAATTACGTCATCAACCTTTGCGAAGGCAAGACTGAAAGAAATTGTCCCCTTTTGTCCTCGCAATTTCTCCCCGACCAGGAAGCTCAAGCTTCAGGGGTGGTCCGTGCGAGTATACTTGAGCTAGACTAGGACCACTATACGCCTTTTTAAACTCGTGAGCATTCCAACCCGATATCGTCTTATGACCACTTTAAAGTCTGTGATAGCTATCCATAAAATTAAAACAATAGGCTGCAGTCATTCCAACTGTTTCTGCACTCAGTGCTCAAGAGAATTTTGATCATTTAATGGTGTGACTCTTTAACATTGGCCTTACTCTTGTTGTGTCGTGAGTATAAAACTTTTGTGACAGTCCTGCTTCGTGTTTACCAAACTGAATATCTACAACAGCTGAGGCTCATTTTTTTTTTTGTGTGTTTTCAAGTCCCACGGTCAAAATAAATATCGCAGGGACCTAAAATGAGACACTTGACCAAAATAAAATAGTTTCTTTGTTTCTAACTCTTGAGGTATTTAATTCCTCGAGCTTGAATTTGTGAATCCCACGTCTATTGCGTCATCACGGTTTTGTGAAAATCTATTAATCGCCAAGCACGTGCACGAAAAAGCGGCCGACCCGTCATCCGAATATACCCACGTTGAAATATATGTACTAATTGGCCTCCGAGATCCTTAAAATAATAAATGCGCACCGCCAATTGCAATTTTTTGACGCGTCACTTCTATTGTCGTGCATATGCCATAGGCCTCCAGCGTTGCCCAGGGGACGCTGCGAAAATGGGACTCTTTAGGACTTGTTTTGGATAGTACAAGCTTGAGCGTCTAAAACTGTCACACATGTATAATCGCGCCTGCTCTGATGAGGAATGCGAGATCATAAGGAAAACACAAAGAAACAACAACAATTATAACGACGTCGAAGCACATGTCAAAGTTAAAACGCTGAGAGCGTGAGCCAAGAGACGCCGTTTCACGCGCTCCAAAGTAAAATAAAAAAAAAATAAAAAAAAAAAAAACCGCTTCGGGACGCCACATGGCCTGACGTTACCACGTAAAGAGACGCATACCCTAGCGGCGGAGGCATAAATCTGCCGCTTTCGACTGTCTTTGGACGACCGAGTTCGGACGTCGAAAGGTGCTTTATCCGTTCTTCAGCACTACACAGAAAGATAAAGCTCAACGAAGGTGTCATAAAAGTATAGTGCGAAGCCCAGTAAAATTCGGAGCGCAAGTTCGTCTGCCTCTTTTGCACGGGTTGTGGTGATGTCAGAACGCCGTGCTCTGATTGGCTCTGATTGAAGGATAGTGGGTAGAACTCAAGACAGCTCAAGGCAGCTCATACCTCGGCGTTCTGACGTCACCACAACTTCTCCAAAAGCAGCAGACGAACTTGCGCTCCGTATAAGCTCAGAACGATTTTCGCGTTTTGTTGTGTCAAGATTTGCTAGAGATGCGAGCTCATAGAGTAGACAATTGCTCCCTTTGCGCGAGAACTGGTGCAGTTGGACCGCGTTCCACAGAAATCTCGCGCATCGAGAAACAGGTGAACGACCAGGGTCGTTAAACTCGTCAAAAACAAAGATTCTTTATGTTATGACATGGTGGTGGGAGGAGCCGAAAGATTGCAGCGAAGTCTTGTTTTTTTTTTATCTCACAAACCTACAGATCCATTTATCGTCTTGACGTTTCTTCTTTGAAGGGGCGAAAAATCCCTACCTCTCCCAGGCCCCGAACAAGAGCAGCACCAGAGAGCGCGTGGAGACGACCGTGGTTCATACGTATGACGTCACAACAAAGATAATCAGTTACGACCATCATACGTGGGTAGTAATTCAATTAATGTAATTGAATTACGGTAATTTAATTACTTTTCTTTCTAATTTGTGATTGTAATGAATTACTTTTGGCTAAAAGGAATTGCAATTGTAATTAATTACTTTTGGCTAAAAGGAATTGCAATTGTAATTTAATTACTTCTAGCGCCAGTAATTGCAAAATTTTTGACACAATTACAATTGCTTTTGCAAAACTTTGCGGGGCCGACGGAACCTCTCTGAAAGCCTCAGCACTCGCACAAGCGGCCTTGCTCCGGTGAAACACTCACACACACACACAAACCCACACACACGCACAACATAAATAGCGTCGCACTGTTTGTTGTTTTGTTGCTTACACTGCGGGCTGAGAGGCAATCCTCTTTGGAGCCTACCTCAACGCCGCCGTGTAGAGCCGTCTGCGGTGCGAGCAGAAATCAATAGCGTAAACATACCAAACTATTGAAAGAAACAAAATTAAGCTTCAGCTTTCAGCCGAGGTTGATAATTTTAATGGTCTATGAAGTTTTTTGTTGTTTTTTTTTCTTTTTGGCCAGTTTTTTTACGTCCCTCTTCCAGCACTGTCGCATATGTGTATCTTCGTATTATTTTCAAGTTTATTTCATGCTGGTTTTACTTTTGATATTATTTGCATAAGCACTTTGGAGACCGACCTCGCACCTGTGAATATTATCACCAATGATTCGGGTGCCCCGATTCGCTACTTATATGTTTCTGAGCCATTATAATTTCAACTCAATGTAGATAATTTACAATACCATGATGCTTGGATGTGTATGTGGTCGTATTAACGCGTGTGGATTTTACTTTTATATTAGCACTTGTAAAATATTCCTATATGACTGATTGTCCCATTTTTATTTGCCTGGTCAACTGAACTCTGTCAACCTAATTTTTTCTTTAGCCTTCTGGCATCTTGCAGCATAGCAACTAATTAATTATTATGTATTAAAAATATAAGAATAAGAACGTAGTACTTCATTTCCCCATACCGACAAGTTATATTATGAATTTAACAAAATGCGTAAAAAAGAAAGTACAATACGTGAATATTGGAGTAAGGAATAAACAGATATGTTGCATTCTATACAACTCGTTTAAAGGGGTCATGAAACGATTTTCCTACTTCTTCCTCCTTAGCTTTAATCCTCAACTCAAATGCGAATTGTGAAATCACGTGGTCATGACATTCCTTCGGCACCGGTGCGATGACTCCTAGCTTCCACCGCGCTTTTTATGCACACCATAGAACTTGTCATTCCCCAGTGACAATAAGTTCCGTCAGGGCACTCATTGGCCACGAACGCGAATCCAAATATTCGTCGACGGATTGATTGTTGACGAGCGCATACGTCCGAGTGACGCGGTTCTCGTGTCCAATGCGTGAGCTGGGCTCTGCTGACGTCAGTTTGACGCCGGTGACGCGCTTTTGGAGCCGCGGATGTATCATAGTGAAAAGGCGGAGAGCTTTCGAAGGCAAGAAGGTACAAAATAGTCCGCTATATTTTCAAATGTTCGTACCGAAAAGCTGGCTTTTGACTTGCTAGCCTCTTTCTTTTGGCCAACTAAACGATAAGCGATTAGTAAAGTCCCAAATTAAAATCATTCATCCCAACCCAAAATTCGTTTGATGGCCCCTTTAAAGTCACATGGCCCAAGTCGGGTCGCTCTCAGAAACAAGTAATTGTAAAGTAATTTTATTACTTTTTAAAAGTAATTTGTAATTGTAAATCATTACTCTTTATATAGTAGTAATTGTAATTGAAGTTAAACTACTTTTGAAGAAAGTAATTGTAATTGTAATTAAATTACATTTTGGCAGTAATTTACCCATGTATGACGACCATCATGTTTGATGGTCTAAAAAAAGCATGCCTGAGGCTTGGAGTAATTGCATTCTAAAATCAACATTGTCGAACTTGACGGTCTGATATCGTTCTTAGTTCCGCCTATAAAGCAGAATTTACTGAAAAACGTCCCTGCCGTTCCTTTCGTTTCTCTCTGCTTTTTGGATATGATCAAGGTGTATCCCAATTGCGTCTCGTGAGTAAAAGACAAATCGCTTCAATTCAAAGTCTGATCCAGTTCGCGTCCTTTAAATGTTCGAACACAGAACTTTCATTTTGCGATATGCTGCCTTGGCTCAGACGTGCAAGTTTCTCGAATATAAATTAAGCATAACTCGGCAAAGGCAAAATGAATGATCGTATAATTTAATATGTTGAAGAAGAAGCTTACCTTAAAACCCGCGTGAAAATGTGGTCAAAGCGGCTGACTTTGTATGTCGTTAATACATGAAAACAGATGTATAGGTGCTGGCGTCAAGATGTAAATTTTACAACAAGATGTAAATTTTACAACAATTTATTAATTCCTGTGCAGGAACGCCACGTATTTTTTTTTTCTTATCCTACAGTCACGTATTCGCGTCTGGAGTATGTCATACATTACCACAGCTCAGCAGCATTACACTCCTCAACCACCACATTAATCCCTATCTGTCTATGCAAAAAAAAAAAAAAAAAAGATGATTTATCCTTTTGAGATAAATTATGGGGGCCGATATAAAACGCCATACTAGATAGCTGGGGCGAACTTTCAAGCCCAGTATACGTCCTGCAGTAGCAGTGCCACAGGTAAGCTCAGGCGAACGACATATAAGTAACTTATAATGTAGCACTATCAAAAAGTTTAAAAAATAAGAAGGCAACAAAAATTGGCACGGCACACAATTTAACAGTATATACGGTTCAATATTCAAAAAAATTAGATTGCAAACGAAAAGGAATGCATAATGTCATGTTACTGTTTAAGATTCGCGGCGCCCATATGAATATCATGAATATGAATATCAAAAGAACAACATTTATTTTCTTGTGTTCAATCGAAACATTGGTCAGGGTTACGAATTCGTTCGGTTATGCAGGGTCGTTGCAATATACCCAGTTCTATCAGGGTAAATGTGCCGCATTGCTGTTTGCTTACGTCTTATGGATAGGTAGCAAGTGTAAAGGTTATGAATATTGAGTATACACGTTTTTAAACGGTCTTCTGCGTGCGAAAGATACGGTGTATTTGCATTACGCACAGCTTCCTCCTTCAAATAAAGTGCACTTTCTTGGGATTTGTTACTGTGGATATATATTCAGCAGACAAAAAAAGTAATAATTTTAATTCGAATAAAATAATCACGTATACAATATAACTTATATTGAGATGAGAAATATATTCAGATGCGACCATATATCAGTCTTGCTTTTGATAATTGCGTATAAATCAATGAATCAATCAATCAATCAATTTTATTGACATCATCAGGTAGTGATGTGGGCGGCAGAGGCAAAAAGTCAAAATACGCAGGCCCCGGAACATAATCTGAAAAACACTCTAGCGCTTTCAAACTATTATCTAGTTCAACATTGACCGCATTTAAACATATAGTATTTATTCAAAGAAAAATATTGTTCTACAAATTTTTTTTTTCTACGCGTTACCTTTTCGTCAGAACTGGAGATTGAAGCTAACGAAAGCACGCTGGGATTCTATTTCCCATGTATTTTGTCAATAAAGGCAACGTGGGCGTTATTTTGTTTACATGCCGCTACTAGAAGCTCGTTACATGGCACGTAAACAGCGTCTCGGTAACGATCTGGGCCCAGGCCCGGGAAGGCACGAGCCCCGATGCCCCCCCCCCCCCCCCCCCCCCCGTAGTCTCGCCTATGGACAGGCGTAGACTACGCCTATCCATAGGCGTAGTCTATCATTCATTATCATTCATTATCATTATCATTCATAACTTAAAAGTTATGAATGATAATATAAAATCACAACCGCGGCGTTGTACAAAGTAAACCGTACATTAGGAAATTGATTTTTTTTCTACTGCCCTAGGAAGTGGAAACATTATTTTTCTTATTCTAGAACCGAGCAATATTGTCTCATACGCCCGATATCACAGTGCAGAGAATTCGTATTCGAAAATTCGGGGAACCGGATAATCGGTTTAAAAACTGAATTCGCTTTCCTTCGGTTTGGTGCATATTTGCTTGCACTAATTCAAAATACCTGGGGGTCAAGTCTGGTCACCATGAAAACGAGAACAAGTTATCTAATTTGGCGTTTATGAAGGGAGGAAGGATATTTTGAGCAAACCATCCTCGCCTACTAATGCAAGTGAAGAAAGTGGGTTGACTGCTACAAACGTCATTCGCAGAGGAAACTCGAACAAGGAAAGAGCCGCGCACCTTCAGAAAACCAAACCTGACAGAAAAAAAAGGTTAATCGTCTGCTACGAGCAGAGCTCCGCGGCGAAATAATAGGGAACACCAGTTGAAATGGTTATTGCCGGCATTTCATGTTGGAAGCAATAAATAACTCGAGCTTCCTTTTAAATCTCATGTTATTTTGCTCCCTGACAGGAATTTTTGAGAAGCGCTTCTAGTTCACTGATTTCTTGCTACATGGCGCGTTCACGTTTAACTTTTACGCCGTGTGCAAATTAGCGCCAAAGCGGAGTGTGTACCGCGTGCACAAAAGAGCAAATTCAGAAGTAAAAAAGAATAAGATAATGAATGCCTTGCGGTTGCAACATACCCATAACTTTTTCATTCTGCTCATGGCGATATTGCGATCAAAGGAAGAACGCCGGAACTTATAAACAATTTACAAGAAGCAATGCTAGAATTTCTACATTTTCTTATGGCGTACGGTATAGTTGGGCACATCCAAAGCTAACCGTGCAGTGAGCGAGTCTAGGGCTTAAAACGTATGCTATTATCAGCGGCTGATTCCCTAAAGGACGTATCTATGATGATTTGTCGGACTGTGTATTTCAAACACATAATTGTCTACGCGTTTATTAATACCCACTCTTCGCCTAGTGAGCCTAAATTATGGCTTGTGCCAGATTAACCCGACATCCGAATGTACTATGCAGTATTAAATTCATTACATTGATATACTATTAATATGAAATAAAATCCTATAGTGAATAATGACCAGACGAGAGTATAACGGGCCACTGCAGTGACGTGATTCAGTAAAACTTTGGTATGGTGAACAATTGTGTGGCTGAGTGAATGTTTCTTTAATAAAATCAGCCGGTCCTCATCGTACGTGTTTCTTGTTTCGTCGTATTTCAGTTCGCGCTTTTAACCGTTTAAGAGATTCAAAAGTTGTGCGCGTCACTTTTGCGGAGCTCTCTGCCGATTAATTGGTGGGCGAGTCAGTTGATTTGTAGTTGCTTTTTACTAAACCAAGGCTTCTTGAGCTCTAGAGATAGAACAGCTAGAACAATCAGCAAGCGCACAAATAGCCTGCTGATGTCTTAACTATTACTGCACATTTCATTTGTCGCCCCCAAAGCAGGTTAATGCTGGTTCGCGTAAGTACTCAATAGTCGTCTCAGTTTTAAAGACAATGCAGTGGAGTTAATTGAATACAGATTTCTTTACCTTTAAAGATGGCCACAAAAACAAAACAAAAAAAAGAAGCGGGTACGAATTTCTAATATTATTTTATATTTCTGTCCTATTTTCATCACGCCCCAAGGCAAAATGTCGCTAACCAGATTCTTAAACTTTGTTTCCTTCCTGTTTCTTTTTTTCTTTTTTTCGTTTCTGGGGTCATTCTCACACAGATCTTAACTTCAAACAAAACCGTCACTTGGTCGTCTTCGTTAAGAGGATACTAAACCAAGGAATTTAGTGTCCATATAAGTGGCGCACGTTCTTTCCACGAGCCAGCAGCCGCCGGTGTGCGCTGCTGGCTGCTGGCAAGCACACTCAAATAAAATGACGTCAAAGACCTCCATTCGCGGTTAAGAGGACAGCGAAATGTATGGGCTTCGGGCCAAAGGAGAATGAAGACAAGTTTTTCATCTACACAATGGTGTCTGGTGTAAAATGTAAGCGATTAATTGGTCTAACAAGCATGTAGCTTTCACTTGTAGAACATTGAGAACATTTGTGTTTTGCGCAAATAAAGAAGTGTAATATAATGTAAATCACGGTTGAGCCGATGTATGTCAATTAAACATTGTTACATAACTCGTGTCTTTTCAAATCGTCTTTGTAATTATGTGGTGCCAAGTAAAAATATGACGGCGTTTCAAAGTTACTGCAAAATGCATTGATTGCCGGCAGATTGTACATACATGCACTTCATAGAAAACGACCTGTTCCAGTAAAGAGTTTTAGGACTACATCAAAACATGGTGTTCGCTTCTACCGATGTTTTGATAGAATAATGATTAGTTGAATTTTACTTTTTTTTTTTTTTTTTTTACCGCTTGAGCAATTGATGTTCATTGCTCTAGTTTGTTGTCCGCTAAGCTGACAGGGCGATGGAAGCTGTGTGTTCGTCGGTCCAATCCATCGCTTGCTTCTTTTTTTTTTAATTGTTTGACTTCGTTTTTTGCCTGTGTGTAAATAGCGTGGTCACATGGCGCAAGACTTATGGTTGACTGGTCGAAACAGTACGTAGCTTTAGCTGCGCGTACACTCTAAAAAAAGGGGGTATCACCTTACACCCTTTTGTCCCATATAATACACCCCAAAACTTCATTTCGACGTACAGCGCGCCATAGTCGAACAGACGGCCCCAAATTTTACGAGGGGCTTGATAGGGGTGCGATATAACTTAGTAAACAGCTAATGTACGTATCAAAGACCACAGAAAGAAAACACTGAGGTTTTGCAGTAGGGCCAAGAAAACCCCGATTATTTTTTTTTTCGTAGTCAGTAACACGTATACATTAGCTATTTTAATAAGTTGTACCCCACGGCTATCACGCCTCTCCTGAAAGTTAGTACCGTCAGATTGACGTCAGTGCGCTGTACGTCGAACTGAAGTTTTGGGGTGTCTAATATGGGACGAAATCCCAGTGTAAAAATACACCTTTTGTTTTTTTCAGAGTGTACTGTATGAACAAAATATAGACCTTTCCAGCGGCAGTCTCGAACGAAGCGAGCGGGCAAAAAATGCTGAGTCACTGAGCTGTGGGCGCATGCGCAGCGTCCGTTATACCGCACAGCAGATCAACAGCGCATGCTTGGAAGGCGTTCCACAGCCCAGCAGACAAAGATGGCAGCGCGCAGGAGGCGATTTCTGCAAAGGTCTATAGACCAGTTTCGAAATTCGCGTGCCGCTGATTATTAGAAGGTCGGAACCACTGCACAATGGCGGAACAACGGGCATCGTGGAACGTGCAAGTCATGCCATAAAATACCGAAAGTCGGAGCGCGGCCATCGAGGAGCCGACGAGCCAATCAAACAGCGTCGAAGGTGCAACGTCACTGCGCTAATCCTCCTTTTTTGTTTTTTTCTGTGGATGTGTTTTTGCCTTTTAGTCCAACTAAACGCATGACGTTGCGGTTTTAGTGCACCATTGTGCAGGGATTCCACAGCGGCCTACAGGGGACCGTTTTTCGAAAGGGGTCTTGGGGCAGGTCGGGTTTAGTTCTCTTTTCATTTTGCGTAGAAACGCGCTTATGGCTGCCGTGCCTGTTTGGAGTCGACGCAAAATCGTTGCTTTCGCACATGTCCTTCCCCTCGGCAAAGACAGTTCTGGTTTCCCGCTTTTTACGTGGATTTGCACATCATGAGTGGCTTTGACCGGGTGTGTAAGGATGTCAACCGATGGGGGCTTCTGATGGGCCACCGCTGCAAGTCTGTTCGCCTTCTCATTCCCTTGAATTTCGGCATTCCCCGGAACCCACTGGAAACACCGTTGTGCATTTTGTCTTTAGGGCGCCGACTGCATTTCTTGCCTACGTTGTTAGAGGATCACTGTAGTTCACGTTTTCCAATCTCTGCAGGGCGCTCTTGGAATCCGACTATCTGCTGTGGTGGCAGCCCCAAGGCTGCGTACAGGGCACTGTCGATGGCCATTGCTGTTTTCGGAAAGTGGAACGCCACAGTGCTTGAGGTTCTCGACCGGTTTACCGACCTTTCCGTGTCGTTCTCTGGCTTCCCGGCGTGCTTTTTTTCCAGGTGGTCCTCCACTGCTGCCTTGGCCAGCAGAACTGGTTGATCTTTTTTAAACCTGAGGTTGTCTATCCGGATGTCACTTTTAATTTCTGCTACGTCCCAGGGAGCAACGTTTGCGTCCTCTATTGCTGACTACAGCGGTGCAACCACGACAAAAGATTCCTCCATCACGGTCTTCCTCTCTGTCTCTTTTCTTTCTTGCAGTTGTTTTACAAACCATCTGCCTGGAACGGTAGAAGCTGTAGCCATGTAGTTGTCTTCCCTTAGCCTGTCGCCTTAGCGCAGGGGTCTCAAACACGCGGCCCGCGACTCGCTGGGACGCGGCCCGCAGGCAACCGGCTACCAGTCTCAGTTCCCATGTCTCGAGCGCTAGAAATGGCATGCGCTATCGTGACCTCATCTCGTCGATTAATTTTCGCTCAAAAAATAGCTCCGCTCTTTTAACGTATTCACAAAGTTTATACTTATCTGTGTTTATTTACCCTTTGTTTCGCTTTATTAATGCTTCTCAGCTTTTTGTACTATAAAACAAATCCGCTACTAGGCTACAAGCACAAGCTCTTCGTTGAGGAAAGCATCTCGGGTGCGCGAACTCTCGATTAGCAGGAGCAACTGCCAAAGATAAATCTACAAGCTCGGAATTCTCGCCTGAAAAAAACAAACGTCACCATTGAAGGACAAGTGTTCGTTCAAAGTGTTGGAATGAAAATCGTCAGGAAAGCAAGAAATGTCAAATTAACTGATTTGACAGCACGTTGGTGAGGCGGTATTATTTAAATTCTGGTTATTACATCAGTTCAAGGCCCAAAAGTAGTCATATAAACAAAATCAAATCTAAGGATGTCACTGGCAAATCTGCGAGTTTACTTGAAGCATATAGAGCACGAGGTCTCTCCTCTTTGAAATCTTTTGAACAACCCCCCCCCCCCCCCCCCTCCCCGGACGTCTTAAGTTTGCCCTCGACCCTTTCGGTGTGGATTATCCGGCCCCCACAGTCAAATGAGTTTGAGACCACTGCCTTAGTGGATCTATCGCCATATCCCCATCTCTCTCAGGACCGTCTCATTGGCTGAGGCTCTTGGGATCCCCACTGCCATGCGTCGTCCACTTCTATATGTAGCCGCTCCAGCTTATTCATGTTCGTTCATCAAGACATCACGCATGGTAGCCTATAGGAGTCTAGATGTTACCAATGCTGCATGGGCAGCTGCAATGGTTCGTTCTGAGCAACCCCAGGGAGGTCCAGTCATACGACGAATTACATTTGCGGTCGGTCTCTACAACTGTGTCGTTACTTTCACGGTCTGGGCCCACTTTAGCCGGTTGGTGAGGGTAATTCACAAAAAGCGTTGTTTGGGCACCCGCTTGATCCTTGTCCCTGCCAGTTTCACCTCGCTGCTGGGGAACCGCCGCCCGTTTCCCCGCACCGACATAGATGCTGCTTTTTCCCAGTGAGAAGGCGAGTCCCAAATTGTCTATAAAATTCTCCATCGGATTTATGGCTTTTTGGATGCAGCTGTAGATTTGCCTTCTGTAGATTCCGGCGACCCACAGGCACACATCGTCGGCATAGATGTGCATTTGAACCTGGAGCGTTGTTCTGGGAATGAACTGCGGGATCTTGGCTTTCACTATGTACGACACAGGGCTTAGCACGCTGCCCTGCGGCAGCCCAAGATGAATGACCCTTTAATTGGGCACAGTGTCACCATCTCGTATTTGCACTTTTTGGCCCGTTAGGTTAAGCACCTTTCCGGTCAGTCCGAGCTCAGTGAGCCTCCTGAGGATTGAGGAGAGGGGCACCTCGTTATGCGTTCTACGTCTAGCAAAGCCACCACGGCACTTCTTCGCCCGAGTTTGCTTTCGTCGAGGACGCTCGTTAGATCCAGGATGTTGTCTTGTGGCAACAGCTCCTTTCTGAATCCAATCATGCTTTCCGGCAGGCACCTATTCTCCTCCAAGTGCCAGCAGAGCCGCTCCTGTACGAGCCGCTCCTGTACGAGCCGCTCGAACAGCTTTCCCATCACTCTAAAAAAAAAAGCCCGTGCGTCTGCTTTCTCGCACAACACCTCAGAGACCCAGTCACCGCAACTTACGAAGGCAGCTCAGAGAATGACGATGCCGAAACATATGTTTAGACCAAAAAACGCAGTCGGAGTTGTGAAATTAGACAATATTTTTCGGCATCGTCATTCGCTGAGCTGCCTCCGTAAGTTGCGGTGATTGCTTCTCCGAGTGTTGTGCGGAAAAGTAGAAGTACGTATGTTTGCTTTTTTTTTTTTTTTTTAAGTATATCGATAACAGCCGTTATTCATAAAATTATGTGTGAGAATATGTGTCATATCCTTGCGCTTATCAAGTGAAACATCTTGTAGAGCTTATGTCCTATCTAGCGTCCACTGATTGCGTTGTAGTGATAGTGGTGATAGGGAGTTTTCATAGATTGCGTCTTCCGTCGCACAACGCTCTTCGCAACCCGTGACGATATCCGGAATTCTGCCGTCAAGGCCAGCGGCGCGCATACGCACTAGCGGCGTCTTCGTTGCGGAGAGCGTAGCGGAGTAGGGAAAACTGTCTACCGTAAAGTTCCGAGAGAACGCCCGCCCCCGAGAGATCGCCCATCCCGTTTTTCTTTCTAAATATCGGCAACATAAAAATTCCGAAACATCGCCCACCCCCCGATTCCCGTCGCACGTCACGCAATGTCCCACGGGAATCGACTAAACCGCGCAATTTGCTGTATCGGCACGTCTGACAAGCGAGTTTATAGCGGGTTCCCGCGTTTTTGTCCGCGATCTGCGCACGCGATATCGACTCCTGTAACGCGCGGGTTGTTCCCACGTGTACGTTGCACTGTGAAATGCGAACCTGCTGCGTCTGCAATCTGCGGTATCCGTTCCCGTGCGCGATCTCGATTCCACGCGAGTTGGTCCCGCGTGTACAGGGTGTCACAAAAGAAAATTTACACGGTCTTTTTTACCGCAAAAAGAAACTAGGCATCGCCGAACGCTCATTCTCCGCCCAAAGGTAGCGCTAGAGGTCACAACCAGATGCCAAAGTTTCAGCCCGATCCGATAACTTAATCAAAAGTTATAAATGATTTTCTGAAAATTTCAATGGGAAAATGGCGGCCGACCGAGTTTTCAAACACATGGGGCTCTATGGCACCAGAAACCGAAAACGGGCAAAAATGGGCTCCATTTTCCCATAGGCAACCTGCAATGCTGTTTGGTTTGGCGCCATCTAGCGACTGAAGCAAGAAATATTGGGTACCCCTGGGAGTGGCGGCTGCATTGTTCAAACGTGAGCTATTACTCTGGTGGCGCCGCTGAGCCTAGTGTCCGAAGCAAGAAATACTGGGTATCCCAGGAAGCCGTGATCGCGTAACGTGCCAGTAGAGCGAAAGCTACGGCCCTGGCGGGCCAATTGGAACGCGACTGCGTATCACCGGAGCGCGTCTCAACCAATACCTTGTCTCAACTCCGAAGAAGTATCCGGCTTTTCGCTGCGTCATGCTCCAATATGTGTGCGTTGCATTCGAATAGTACGTCGCGCATTTCGAAGCATTCGGCACGCAATGTGGGGCTTATCGTTCGCCGTTTGCCAAGTTACAACGAGATAGGGTGTAACCGTGCGCTCTCACCCTGCTGGCGCCGCCTGGCCGTTGCCGGCTGCCTATTGAAATTTTCAGAAAATCACTTATAACTTTTGATTAAGTTATCGGATCGGGCTGAAACTTTGGCATCTGGTTGTGACCTCTAGCTCTACCTTTGGGCGGTGAATGAGCGTTCGGCGATGCCTAGTTTATTTTTGCGGTAAAAAAGACCATATAAATTTTCTTTTGTGACACCCTGTATATTGCATCGTAAAATATGATTCTGCTGCGTTCGCGATCTGCGGTACTTGTTCCCGTAACATACGAGTTTGTAGCGGATTCCTGCCTTTTTGTCTGCGATCTGCGTGCGCGATATCGGTACCCGTGACCGACAGGTTTGTAGCGAGTTCCCGCGTGTTTGTTGCACCAGAAAACTTGCATCTGCTGCGTCCTCGATTTGCGGTATCCGTTCCCGTGAGATGCGAGTCCTCGGCGGATTTTCGCGGGTCCTCAGCACCTTGAAACGCGAATCTGCTGCATCCGCAACCTGCGGTATCCTTTCCCGTGACACAGGAGTTCGTAGCGAATCCCCGCGTGATTATCGCATCGTGACACGCGAATTTGCGATGTCCGCGATCTGCGGTATCAGTTCCCGCATCATGTGGTTTGCAGGCGGTTTTTGATAAAGTTTTGCTGCGGCGTCCCGAAAGATAGCTCACCCCATGGTTTTCACCATTTATCTCTTCATTTTGGATGGGCGTTCTTTTGGAACTTTACGAATGTATGGTTTAGGTTGTTTGCTGCATGCGATGGAGGGCGGGGGGAATTGGTGATTGACTGTGGGGTGCAGTAACACCCCGAAGAAATGCAGCCGAAAAACATTTTATTGGTTTCCGATCGAGAAGTCTCTGCGACGGAATTGGGTCCGAGCAGTCCGACGCGAACGCTGGCTCCTAGCGTTCGCTTCGAGCTAGAAAACAGTTCACACCTTGTTATGCTTCGTTTCAGCTTAAGTCCAAACGCAGCCGACGCTCGCTAATGGGACCAATCAAGCAGCGTCAAAAGCGCAAGTCACTAGGCCTGATATGTTTATGAGTGGTTCAGTTATGATAGAGTGCACGTACAGAAACATGACGAACATGATGGTGCACGTTTGACGCTGTTTCATTGGTCTTATCAGCTCGTAGCGCCAGCTCCGTCTGGAATCGAAGTATAGCAAATAAAACCTGTTTCGAAGCGGCATCTGGGTCAACATGTCGGCGGGTCGTGAACGCAGCTTCCCAAGAGAGGTCCCCTCGGAGGCGATGCCGGGTGCCGGCAGATCAAATGAGAAAGGCGAATCGTCTCAAATCTCGTGCTGAAAATCTTAAAACATTGTCATTACTTGACTAAGAAAAGCTCGATGAATCATAGTACATTATTTCCCACGGACGATCGCGACGGTCTCCTAACTGCTTCAGACACTGGGAGAAACAAACTCAAGCTATAAATGTGCTGATGTTTATACAACATATATGACGTCACAAGAAGACGGCGGACCAGTTGCAGGTTAGTTTCAGTTAGATCGTATTTCTAAGATTAATTTCTTCTTACTTGCTGCTTAGGCTGTTTCTTATGTGCTCTTTAAATGACACATGCAAAAGAAAAAAAACTTCTTAAACAGCCCGGTTGGGAAAAGGAAGTCATAAAACGAATTTACAACGAAAAAGAAAAAGCGAACGAATTTATAGTTGGCGCCGCGCAAAAGTGGCCGCTATTTGTCACGTGGTGCTTCCGCTCTTTCGGAAGCTTCCTATGTTCTCTAAAAGTTACTTATTCATCTTCGTTTGAAGTGCAACAAAAAACGAATATTAATAAGTAACTTTTGGAGCCCAAAGGAAGCTCCTGAAAACGCGCCGCCGGCGCGCAAGTTCGTCTGCTCCGTGGCGCCGCCACCGTCATCTGACCATGGTTGACTATATATATATATATATATATATATATATATATATATATATATATATATATATATATATATGTGTGTGTGTGTGTGTGTATACGTATAGCGGCATGTATAAGCTAGCGATTGAAGCAGCGTTTACCAACTTTTGTTTTGGTACATATCAACGTTACTAGAGCACTCAGTTGGGTGGCGGTGGTGGTGGTGGTTATAACTTTATTTTTCAAAAGGTTAGGAGACCGACGAGTCCCGGTTGGGGCCCTAGTCCAGGGCTCCGTTGGCTTCTCCAATCCGGCGGGCACGCTGGTCCTCGAGCTCTGGGCTGGACAGGGCCGCCTCCCAGGAGGTTGGGGTAGGGGAAGGAGCGGGAGTGATGCCCTTGCCCGGAGGGTTAGGACATTCCCAGACGGTGTGGTAAAGGGTGGGGCGGGAATTCCCGCATCCCGGGCAGGTGCCCGGGTAGCGGGTTGGAAAACAACGGTGTTTATGAAAGACTCAGTTGGGAAACTCGCCGTCGAAACCGGGGCCGCTGGCGTCCACCGAGACCGAGCTAAATACGACAACAGCGCCACTCTTTATCATTTGTCTGTACTGTGGTCACATTGAGCTTTTAGAAAGCATGTTTTTGCGTAAAAACAAACGGAAAAGACTCTTTTTGTATGAAATTTGTTTTGAGTTGAGTTTAGTACAAAATGAAGGGCGCGTGATGTTTTTATAATCTTTAGTTTGCAAGGTTTTGCGGAACAATTAGTATTGTTTTTATACAACCATGCCTCAGCGGTCTTTTCAGGTAGCGCGTCCCGACCAGGTGCATTTTAACTTCGGTAGAAATTCGCGGCGCGTCCGCTGGGGAGACGGGGGGGGGGGGGGGGGGGGGGGCACCCCTGTAATCTTTTCCCCTGTATTTGTTTCGGCACCAAAACGGCCGATTAAAGCCAAAAAATCAAAGCCAAAATTAAAACCAAAATTTTTGGTGATTTTAATTTTCCTTGTATAGACTGGAATGCTCAGACTACGAGTTGTTTCGGGGGATCTAGTGTGGACCGCGATTTTATAGACTTGTGTTTTTCTTTTAACCTCACCCAGTTGGTTTCCTTCCCTACAAGGATCACTGAAAATAGTTCAAATATTCTGGATTTGGCACTTGTCACTGATCCTCTTCTAGTTAAGGATTTATCTCCACTAGATGGCATTAGCGACCACAAGGCTCTTCATTGTTTTCTTGATATCAAACCGTCAAAGTCGACGTGCATTTCTAAAAAGATACGTTTGTACCACAAGGGGAACTATGACATGATGAACTCCGAGCTCTCCGACTATTTTGTTTCTTTTAATGAAAACTTCGACTGCCATAACGCTGATGAAAATTGGCAAGCTTTTAAGACCAAATTGTTTGAACTTATTGAAAAATACATACCGTGCGCAACAATTCGAACTACCGCGTCTAAACCATGGTACAATAATTCCCTTCGTCGTCTATCTAACAAAAAGAAAAGATTTTTCAGGAACGCTAAAAAAGCAAATACACCAGAAGCTTGGCCTAAGCATGCCACTTGCTCTTCTGAATATAAAAGTATGTTGAGAGAGTGTAAACGCACATTCTTACAACACACTCTACCTAATATGTTACTAAACAACCCTAAAAAATTTTGGAGCTTTGTTAATGAAAAACCACACTCAGAAATCAATCTAGTCAATAGCTCTGGTGATAACATATTGGATAGTGAATGTGCAAATATTCTAAACAGGGTATTTTCTGATGCATTTACCGTTTCTACACCCATTACTGGAATTCCTCCTGTTACAAAAAATTATTTTCCAATGGATCCTGTTATTATAGACTTTCAAGGTGTAATCAGCATTATAGAATCCCTCAAAATGTCTTCATCATGTGGCATAGACGGTATTAATGCGAAGGTTCTAAGTAACACTAAATTTGCATCCGGCCTTTACCTCACAAAAATATTTCAGCAGTCCCTTGATACAGGTGTGTTACCTTCCGACTGGAAAATTGGTAAGGTCATTCCGGTCCACAAGTCCGGAAGTAAAACATCTCCACTAAATTATCGGCCAATATCACTCACCTCCATCTCCTGCAAGATCCTCGAGCACGTCATCTACAAGCACCTGATTAACTTCCTGGATTCCTGCAACTTCTTCACCAACGCGCAGCATGGCTTCCGGAAACACCTGTCTTGTGAGACCCAGCTACTTTTTCTCACTAACGACCTGTTTAAAAATCTTGACACTGGCTATCAAACTAACGCTGTTTTTCTTGATTTCGCCAAAGCTTTTGATAAAGTTCCACACAACCGCCTTCTCTTTAAGCTTAGTTCTCTCAAACTGGACCCTCCTGTTCTTCAATGGATTGAATCATTCCTTACTCATCGCTCTCAATTCGTTTTCGCTAACAACACGTCCTCCTCTTTCTCTCCCGTTTCTTCCGGTGTTCCACAGGGAACTGTGCTTGGCCCCTTACTCTTCTTAATCTACATTAATGATCTCCCTATTCACCTATCGTCCTCTGTTCGTCTTTTCGCTGATGACTGCGTTGTTTATAGACTAATAAAAGACCCAAACGACCATATTGCACTCCAGAACGACATTAACAAAATTGCTGAATGGTGCCGCACATGGCAAATGTCTCTTAATATTAACAAATGCATGCACCTCTGCTTCACACGTTCCTCCTCCCAGCCCTTAAACTCTTTAACACTCAACGGCATTACCCTTCAGACTGCTGCACAGTACAAGTATCTTGGCGTCCATCTAACCACTAATATGTCCTGGAATGTTCATGTAGACAAGACAATATCCTCTGCAAACCGTTCACTTGGCTATATCCGTCGCAATTTCAAGTCTGCTCCTTCTAACCTCAAGCGTCTTCTTTACGTCACGCTTGTTCGCCCTAAACTAGAGTATGCTTCAGCTATCTGGCATCCCCATCAGGCTTTCCTAACCAACGCAATCGAATCTGTTCAAAATCGTGCTGCTCGATTTATACTTTCTGATTACTCTCGCTTTTCTAGTGTCACTGCAATGAAATCTCAATTAACCCTTCCTGACCTTTCCGTTCGTCGCAAAATTTCCCGTCTTTGCCTTCTTCATAAAATTTACTACTCTGAACCATTACGACAGTCTCTCCTCAGCCCGCCCAGCTATATTGCTGCAAGAGTGGATCATTCATGCAAGATCGCCCGTCCCAAGACCACTTCAGCAGCCCATCAGCATTCGCTCATACCAGAAGCTATTGTGGACTGGAATGGCCTTCCCGATGACATCGTCACCATCACCGATAACGCGAAATATAGAACTGTACTAACCAACCACTCCCCTCTATAATGCCCCTTGGGGCCTTGAGGGTAATTGTAAATAAATAAATAAATAAATAGAAGTAACATGCAGTTCCTTGAGTGGCCGCTGCGGTAGAAATGGCGGCGTTGTGTTCGCCATTAGCTCGGTTCTGGTGGACAGATTGGGGCCACTTTTTCAGAGCAGTCTCTATGGCAGTTTCCCAACTGAGTTGTTCTAGTAACGTTGGTATATATGCTCCAACGTTAGTATGCTCGTTCGTTGCTACGGAATGGCGATTCTGTGTCATTCAACCTCGCGTTTCATTGCGAACACTGATATCAAGAAATTTCGAATGAACTTGTGAACACTGTGAAAACAATAAAGTTGCAGTTCCGAATGAACGAATTACGGTTGAACCACGGTGTAAGAGGTTGAACGAACGCCGAGTAAGGTCGCTGCATATCACTGTGTTTCGAAAAGTATAGGGTGATTTAAGGAGACGCCAGGCTCTTTAAATCGACCGCAAAATTCGGTTTCTTAACCTATCGCGCTACGACTTTGTGCAGCGTTGCCCACAGATGGTACTTTTTTTTTTTTTTTGTGAAATTTGCAAAGAGCGAATTTACCTGAGGAAAAAGTAAAGAAAGAAAAAGGCTTAGCTCCTATGAAAACGCAGCGACGCCACCGGTCTTCAAACAACACGGCACCGTTTCGCACGGGAGACAAGAGATGGCGCAAGCGCTCGCGACGCCAACTGCCGCCAACGAGCGAGCATACGACGCCGAGAGCCGACGTTTTTAGCAGACAAGGAACTGCAGTTCCTTGTTGTTGCCGCGCCTGTTTTTGTTTCTGCGACTGTCTCCGCCTGCGGAACGCCGCCGCTTTTGAGTCGAAAAGATTGTCTGCTAAAGACGCCGGCTCTCGGCGCCGTATGCTCGTTTGTTGGCGGCAGTTGGCGTCGCGAGCGCTTGCGCCATCTCTTGTCTCCCGTGCGAAACAGTGCCGTGTTGTTTGAAGACCGGTGGCGTCGCTGCGTTTAGGGGTGTCGCGAACTTTTGTCGAACCAGATATTTTGGTCAAACTTTCATGGTTCGACTGGGTCGAACCGGTTTGACGAACCTTCGACCTTTTCACCAGATTCGACCGGTTCGACTTTTGTGGACAGTGTGGCCAGAGCAGGGTGTAAGATAGACAGGTGGGGAAACGGCCCATAGAAGCCTACCGCAGCGCCGTGACCAGATTGTGTACTCGTCTGCTTGCGGGTACCCCCGACTTGCGACAGATGGCGCTGCGGCGAGAGGAAAAAAATTGGAATCGAATTTGCGTGGAACGCTATAGGAGAGTGCGAAAAATAAGCCGAGAGAACGACAGTTCTTCATTAAAAATCCACGAGAAACCATCTCCGTCAGTTTAGAATGTCGCCATCGGTCGCCCACCCGGAGTGAGAGTTCGCGGTGCTCCACATAGATGGCGCCACAGAAAAAGAGAAAGCCGAGGGGGACACAATGCGGTCACTCATTTGGCTGTCGTTTCCCCACCTGTTTATCTTACACCCTGGGCCAGAGCTTGATACAAGCATGTCTAGGTTTGGAATTTTTTTTTTTTATGCAAAGGGTTATTCTATATTGTGAACAGCTGCAATTAAAAGAAACTACTTCTAATCAATGAAGAAGTTAAATTTTTAGTACTGTATTAACTGAAATAGCCAATCAGCGCTGCACTTAATTTATCTCTTAGCCATTATCATCCAATCCGAAGCCAACTGGCCTGCCTGCCACGCATGCGCACGCGAGTCGAACCTCAATAGAAGGTTCGTCGAACCTTCCACTAAAAATTCGAAAAAGTCGAACCTGGTCGAACTCGAACCGCGGCCGGTTCGCGACACCCCTAGCTGCGTTTCCATAGGAGCTAAGCCTTTTTCTTTCTTTGCGTTTTCCTCGGGTAAGTTCGCTCCAACGTCACTAAAACACTCAGTTGGGAAACTCGCCGTCGAAACCTGGGCCGCTGGCGTCCACCGAGACCGAGCTAAATGCGACAACAGCGCCACTCTTTTTCGTTTGTCTGTACTATGGTCACCTCGAGCTTTTTGAAAGCCTGTTTTTGGGTAAAAACAAACGAAAAAGACTGTTTTTGTATGAAATTTATTGAAGTTTAGTACCAAAAGAGGGGCGCGTTATGTTTTTTAAAATCTTTAGTTTGCAGGGTTTTGCGGCACAATTAATATTGTTTTTATACAACCATGCCTCAGCGGGCCTTTCAGGTAGCACGTCCCGCCCTAGGTGCATTTTAACTTCGGTAGCTCAACGCGGCGCGTCCGCCGGGGAG
Source organism: Ixodes scapularis (assembly GCF_016920785.2). Taxonomy (NCBI): domain Eukaryota; kingdom Metazoa; phylum Arthropoda; class Arachnida; order Ixodida; family Ixodidae; genus Ixodes; species Ixodes scapularis. Next base: position 47,236,124 of record NW_024609884.1, read on the forward strand.
ATGGGGGTGGCACCCCTGTAACCTCTACCGCTGTATCTGTTCCTAAAGCCGAAATAGAAGTCACGTGCAGTTCTTCGAGTGGCCGCTGCGGGAGAAATGGTGGCGTTGTGTTCGTCATTAGCTCGGTGCTCGGAGACAGGTTGGGGCCACTTTTTGAAAGCTGTCTCTATGGGAGTTTCCCAACTGAGTGTTTTAGTAGCGTTGGTTCGCTCTTTGCAAATCTTACAAAAAAAAAAAAAAAAATGCACCATCTGCGGGCAACACTGCGCAAAGTCGTAGCGCGATAGGTTAAGAAATCTAATTTTGCGGTCGATATAAAGAGCCTGGCGTCTCCTTGAATCACCCTGTACAATACGAGAGGTGTGTCAGGTGTGAAGGATGCTGACATCAAAATACTTTGTATTTTATCAATAAATATTCTTCACAGGTTCCTGAGACCGGAATTTGAGTTCGGCATGCGGAAATAAAACCCGCCACTCAGAAGGGTTAAAGATCTTTGAAACTGTCACAAATTCATATTTTGAGAGTTTTGGGGTCTGCTAAACAAAAGTACCCTTCGCAAAGCTACAGTGCCTGGAAAAAGCGCGAGAGCCTAATTTCGCTGTTTTCGTCGGGAGATGAGATACTTCTGGCAACATTTGAACAGTTTGCCAACATGGCGACTTCAAGTTGCGGCGTCGATGTGAGCAGCGTTAGCATTTTTGATGTATCGTCAATTGAAGAGGCTGAACGTTTATATAAACACCTCTGCGAAGAAGAGGTAAATGTTTTTAAATTCCCTTCAATGTCCATTTTATTTTGATGTTATTTTACTGCTGTCCTGACATTCGTTTTGTTTTCGGTTGTGCATTCCCTCCGGGGAGTTCCCGGGTGCGAGGCAATCGTGAAATATAATCGCACAGACTAAACCTTCAGCGGAAGCAAACCCTTTCGTTGCGCCAATATCTGTTTAGGTATCATATTTGTTGTGATAAAGTTTCAGGAACTAATATTGGTCTGATCAAATCTTAACTGGTATCCTTCTTCGCTCATGAACGGAGACGTAAACACGTCTGAGAACTGTAACCTAAGTCCCATAAAGTAAACGAACGATTTGTTGGGGCATGAATCCGTGCTAGGGTGTTTAGCTGGCATGTTAATTATATTTTTTCTCTTGGGTTAAAAGTGTTTGCGTTTCCGGAGTTCTTAACGTAATTTATTTTACATTTCCGATTCTATCTTCCCAATGTATCCATAAAACTTGCAAAAAATAACACGAACACAGCAGTACAAGGTTTAGTTCTCAGAATTGGCTGAGAAATTCGTTACCGTTAATTGCTTCGTGTAAAATTGAATGGCTATTTAATGTTTAAACAGACACCTCTGTCCCCTTAAACAATCGTCCATATTGCGAGTTGTCTATAATAACGAGACAAAAGTGCACGCATTTTCGCAGTTTGTCCCCTAAAACGGTGACCGTATATAGGCGTATCCATATCAGCGGCGTCCAGAGTGATGACATTAGCCTTTGGGCTTTAAGATTTTCTGAAGCTTTTACTCGCACTTAGCTATTATAATTCGCTTTAGGATCAAGCAAACAAGACACTGGACGGTCTGGTTTCGCAGCGAGTGGACCTGGAAGTGAAGATTGCCGACCTTCACAAGATTTTGTAAGTTTGCGGTACTCACGCCCAAAAGTAACCGAGGAAACTCAACAGCATCTGCAGAACCAGCACTCCTGTTTACCACTCTGGGTCTATATTTGTGCCCTTGGGTTAACGTGCATGGTGGTGTCTTTGTTGTTGTTCTTGTTATATTTGGCCACTCAAAGGGTTCATAAAATACCAACCTGCTATTGACATCATGGGATGGTGTGGCAAGCTTTGCCAGAGTGATTTATCAAACCCCTCTTACTTTTAGCTAGGCCTGAACCTTCGAATTCCTATTATACACACTGCTCGTTGAAAAAAAAACAAAAATAAAACAGTAGAGCTTTGAAGGCCTTGCATTACCACCTTTTGGAATTCACCATGTGCTCCAAAACTGCTTCACTGTCTCATATGGTATTTCTGTAGGTGAAGGCCCTTCTTAGCACCTGTTGAGAACAAAGTATTTGGTTAAATAAGACAAAGCAATTATGCACAAGCCAATACCATAGTCGGTGACAGGTTCAGAGTTCAAGAGAAGCTCCTCGTACCTCTTTCCAGTTTAGCAGAGTGAACGCTGTAGGGGAGGTGACCTCCTCTCCAGTGTTCACTCTCCTAAAGTGGAAGGAGGTGGGAGGAGCTTTCCCTGAACTCTTAACCTGTCACCGACTATAGTACACTCCTTGCACACAAGATGTGTGTGCATGTGATACTGATTGTAATCAGGGGAAGGTTGGATTCGTTTTTTTGTTTTAGACTTCTTTGTACACGATTGTTTCTGTTTTGCTTCTTGAGGTAATGAATTTATGTTTCATTTGCCATTTCACCTGTGTGGCACACGGCACTCGTGTTTTGCTCTGTTTTCCTCTAACAATGCATCGAAACATTTCTTGTCTCACAAGTGTGCAAAAGCAAACTTCCGACTAGACTGTGAAACCTTTCATCCATGCCTCTAAAAGTTTGTGTGTGTATGTGGCCGGTGGCACGTTGTGAATGACCTTGCAAATGTATATATAAGCATCAGTAACGTCGCAGTCCTATTAGATGTCTGTGGACTGGAAACACTGCCGTTTTCTCATTTTCCACACTGTACTCTTCATATTTTTTTGTGAAATTTTGTCAAGGCTGACAATTTCTGCAGCACTGCAATCCAGAACTACTGATAGGAAGAGGGTGTAAGCGGTCTCTGCATTTCCCTCTTTCCACTCACCACTGATGAAAATAATCAAAGAGAACAGAAAGAAAGGTGTCTCTTTGTCTTACCTTTCTCTTTATCATTTTACCAACTTTTTTTTAAAGGGTTACTTCAACGAAATTTGAAATATATCCGTTGTGTTCAAAAATAGGTTGAATAGGATCCACAATATCCGTAAATGACAATCACACATTTGTATTTTGAGCCTGGTGGCTGTATTTTTGGTTATAAATGGCTCACTCTAGCAAGCGCTCAGAGAAGGCCCAGCCTAGAGCACGTGACATCCGACGCAATCGTGACGTAGGTCGTCTCGGGACGAGCAAAGCTACAGCGAGGCTGACGTCGAGGGGATGGCCTAGTCATTCTAGCCACCGAAGCGGCTGCTTTTGTAGGAATATTGAGTGACGGGTTAATCTTTTATAATCTTGTAGGGGGACAATAGCTACTTCTGGAACACACAAAAGGGATTCTCGGGAAGACGGGAGTTCCTCCTTCCCCTCTTCTATCGTCGTGGCCGGAGGCGAGACACTCACCGTCACTAGCTGTCAAGGTTCCTAGACGGGCATTACAAACGAGGCGTTGGCGACATCCATCAAGTGCTCTTTGCTAATCGTTTAATTTGTTTTAAAATTTCTTGTCATGACTTTTTTAACAGTATATTGATGTGTTCGATGTGATACTGCTCCTTTGAACACATACAGACCATAAAAGAAGTGCCGAAATTTCGTTATAGTATCCCTTTAAAACGCTAGGAAAGCTGTGCCTGCCCCGCCAAACGTTGCGCAGAAAAGTTGACATCGAGTATAGTAAAAGTTTCTACCATAGGTGCCACTGGTCGTTGTAGGGTAGAAAAAACACTTTTTATAGCCTCGTCCCACTAGAGCGGCAAACACCGATTTTTGTCCGACGACACCACAAAGTTCCTTGTCGCTGATGATGTCCCACTGCAATGACAAACACCCGCGACAATCGCCGGCAAACGATCGATGACGGACGAGTTCTTGTCTGTCGTTGAGCTTGAAGTGCAGCAAGCAGTCCCACTCACGAACATCTGTCGGAGACAAACTTATCCTCCTCGCCCGCTTGTGCTTTCTGTTGCCTCCCTTCCCACCCTTCTACCCTTCCTCCCGTTCCTCCCGTGGCTCGATCCGGCGCTCAACCTTCAGAGAAGCCCTTGGCGGCCACTCCTCGTTCCCGCAGTTCCGGTCCCTCAATTGCTCGTAGTGGTCGCTGGCGCGGCTTGCTTGCTGGCGCCGGGCGGTCGTGTTGCGAAAGGGAATTTGCTGTGGCTGGTTTTGCTCTCGAAAAAATTGGTGCACAAGGTGGTGCTTCAAGACACCGAGGTCTACGCTCCTGCATCAAGATGGATACACTTAGTTTGAGGGCTGACCAAAGTAAGACCGCTCACCACGAAGTAGGAGACGACGTTCCGTGGCAAGCCATTCCGGCAGAGGAGAGACTTGTCATCACGTTCTGTGATGATCAGGATGCCGTATTGTCCACCAAAAAGCGCCTGCCATCGATCATTCGAAAATGAACTTATAAACGTCATCAAAATCGGCGTGAAATTCTGTGGCACTCACTTAGAATTCCTCGAACAACCCAAAAAAGGAACGATTCGGGTATTCTAGTTCAGAAAAAGTATTCTAGTTCAGAAAAAGTTTGGTGTTGATTGTCACGACTGTTTGCGGAAAGTCGCCAACGGCAAACGAAAACAAGTGGAAGCTTTAATCAAGAAATAAAGTAATCGTCTCCGCTTTTACTGTGTTTGTCAGAGCGTTTTATGCCCAAAGAGCGAAACACAAAAACCGCGTCACCAAACTCAGTTTGTGTATTTTGAAATGTTTTGTTGACCACTCCAGTCCCACTAGGAAACAAGTTTCCTTGTCCCCGTGTTCTGCCTCGTATCCGCCAGGTGGGACGGTGGACTCCGACAAACAAGCTGTCTGTGTCATCTGTCGCTGGTTGTCGTGTGTTGCTGTCATTTGTTGCTGTCTGTCGCTCTAGTGGGACACGGCTACTAGAAACCAAACAATCGTACAGATAAAACTTGTCAGTCCATTTTTAAGATTTATTTATACCAGTCCAGGCACATATTGTTACGGCATTTGGACAGAGAGCATTTCACTGCAATTAGTAGTTACAGGTTGATGCAATAGATGTCCTTTATTCTTGCGACTTCTCGCTCTCGACACCTGCTTGCTTGGGTTGTTAAGCCTCGCTTTCTTCAGGCAACAACAGTGGCGTTTCATGCGCGTCGGCAGCCTCATACACATTTCTGGCAGGGCTAGCATGGGTGCCGGCTATTGGCTCTGTCTCTTGAAATGCCAGAAAAGCTGCAAAGCCTTTTTTTAATGCTAGGCGAGGTTTCTAGGCGAATATGGACATCTCTCCAGGGGCCCTAATCTACACGGCAAACCAAGCGGGACGAAGGTACCACCACCTGCTGGGATCCGCCAGCTCCGCACCACTGGCCAATCACAGCAGGCGGCGATGTCTCGCTTCCTCCATCCTGCCGTGTAGATTAGGGCCCCTGCTCTCTTACTAGGCTGCTCACCCGATCTAATTGACTCCCCCCTTGCCATCAACAGTGCATCTTCAGCACTGTCGAAGACCTTGTCCTGTGTATGTTTATCCATGTTCTAAAATAATGCTGCATGCATGGCAGAGTTGGCAACGCACGCAGCTGCCATTCAGAAAAACAGAGTTTGAACTTTGAACCCTGCTTTGTCCAGTCGTTTCTTTCATCATTCTATGCTATTCTGGAAAGTTCCAGGCCATGCTTAGCTGTCATTGTGGGTTCTGGTTCGGAACATTCCAGAACATACCGCATGTATAAAAACAGCTCTAAGGCACTTGTTCAGGGCAGTCACCCTTCCGTCACCGATGCAGTATGATCAATATGTTCTGTTTTTCCATTAAATCATTATTTTCAATTTCACATCCACCTCCTATTTCTATTTGTGACAGTATTTCATCCCTGGTTGGAGTGTTTGTTTTAGCCATTCACTTACCGTCCGTGTGTTATCTTTCTCTTCCATGATTAACTGGTACTTGTGTTAAAATACTAGGGGTGTGTGAAGAGTGATTCGAATCGAATAGCACAGCGTCATCCAACTTCTGCACTGTTGAAAGAACCGGCAGTCTTGGCTTTCCCTTGCATTGTCAAGGCTATGAATGACGCAATGCTATTCAATTTGAACCACTATTCGCACAACCTTATAAAAAACCTTTCGATTCTGTTTTGTGAAGTACAGTTCCACCCTTCCAGGCCAACATTCCAACTGGTGCACAGTGATGCAGAGCAACTTGCGAACATGATCTCGTTCACCTCAACACTTGCTGAAAACATCAGCAGCAAGGTTCGGCAGCTTGATCTTGCCAAGGTGCAGTATACTGTATGCCCTTGTCATTGGGGTCTCGAATTATATGTGTATGGTAGTATCTACAGCAAATTACCACACATTCAGTTTAAAAATGTTGATTGCATTCAAACGTGACTGAAATTTGATTTATCACTCTTTTCTGACTACGGGGGAAATGCCTGTTTCATGTGACTTTTTACATTTTTTCCCCTGAGGAAGTTAAGGTTTACAATATGATGCCATCCATAGAAATTAAGCTAAATTAATGGGCTTTTGAGTGATTCAAACATAAGAGCAGAGACTTGAATTCTAATATAGTCAACTCTCATTAATTTAAACTCTCTTAATTCAAACTTGTGGATAATTCAAACTAACATGCAGGTCCATCCTATGCATCTCTATGGGAGGAAACTCCTGATAATTCAAACTTTGCTTTATTCAAACAAATTTTCGGCCCCCCTCGAGTTTGAATTAACGAGATTTGAAGTTACAATATTTAATTTTTCAAACACAATTGTTTTCCAAAGGTTGGTCCAAATCGAGTAAAAATATGGCTATATCTTGAAAGAAAGAAAGGGCCCAAAAAATGTAAATATATTAAATGTTCCTCATTTTCACAACAAAAAACTATGCAAAAACAAGTTCTAGTAAAAAAAAATTTAAACACTTAGTATGCAACCTCTAAGGTGAAACACAGCGACAGCTGAGGTGTGACTTCGGAGCAGCTAAGGTGTCATTTCGGAGCAGATGGACTGAATGAACGGTACAGGTGCGAGCGCACGCCATAGAGTCCGCATAGGCGTTTCGTATTAAACCAAGTAGCACACCGAACGAAAATTCCATAGCGTTTTGGAACCAATGAGCGTGTATTAAGTAGAGAGCATTTCAGCTGTCTGCATAAGAGGGGAACGTGTTTTCATACGTTGCTCTGGTACAGAGTCGCACATGCTAAACGAAAAGCGCCGAATAAATAGGGACAAGGAAGTAGACAAAGTACAAATGAAGGTTTATTGAAACAATCACTATTAATACCTTGTTTTTTTTTGGCTATTCATTTAGAAAATAAAACTCTGTATCTGTCAAGTGCATTGACAGGGCACTAATGCACTTGCTTTCCCCTTGCTTTCTGATACAGAATTCATCGTAAAATGCTAAGGCAGTTTTATTTGTATCTCCTGAGATTTGTTGTTTGCGCTAATTCTAGGTCATATGGGCAGCTATCCCAGTGCACTGCCATTATGCCCGGCAGGACTGTTTTACTGACCATGCATGTTATCTTGCTACTATGCATTACCATGCATGTTATCTTGCTTGCTTGTTATCTTGTTTTCAGCAGCCTGTGTAATGTTTTGGGAGAGTGCCGAGAATACCCGCGTCAATATGGAAAGCGGTCGACGGCGTGAAATCGCAAAATGTCCCACTGACAGCTATCGCTGTAAAAGATTTTCATCGACCAAAAATCAAGTGAACCCTCATGACTGACAGGCCATTGGGCTAAGCAGTTTCTTAATGTAGTGAAGCACAAGTCATCGTAACTAAAGTATGATAATCTGGCTTCATCATCAGGCCCACTACTGCTCTCCGAGTCCAAAAAATCAATGAAGGATTTGCAAGAATTGTCATGGTTGCGAGTGCATGCCGGACCGGTGGAAGCGGTCATGGCTGTCACAAACGACGACGCGTCGTCGGCTTCACATTTGGCTTGAAAATTGCTGCCACGTAGAAAGGGGAAGAGAAACACAGAAACCGAAACTGTAGTCTTCAAGCTACCTACAGAATGGTGCAATGAGCATGACAGCTTTGCAAGAGTTTTGAAATGGCCCCCTGTGCCCATCAATCTCGGGTGATTGACATTCTATGGGTGTGGTTGGGAAAGGGTTAAAGGTCCTCAACTTCCCTGTAACAGCAGTCGCTAGATGAAGTTCTGAATATTGTTTTTTTTTGTTGTTTTTCTTTCAGAGTCGAGTGACTGAGTGTGTGCAGCGAGTCGAAGACATTCTGGATCTGAAGTTCTGTACTGATGGCGTGCAAACTGCCTTGCAAAATGAAGATTATGAACAGGTATGTGGGTGTTTCGAATTGCTTCTTGGGAGAATTATGTAGGAAGTGTTTCTGCTGGTGTCGTGCAAAGACAAGTGCTTCGTTTGCCCTGGGTCAAATAAATTTTAGTGTGGGCTCTTGCTGCTTGGCTTTCCCATAACGAGTCTAGTATGATGTTCCTTCTTAGCTACGTCTTGAAAGAGAGTCCGTCCCTCGCAAGCTGGAATTTGGATAAAAAAGGAGGCTAACTTTCAGTGTATAGGCCCAAATACCATGTAAACCAATACTGGCAACTCCCGCGGAGTGCGGGTGAAAAGTAATCGCAGCGCCCCTGGCGAGCTCGGAGTCTCTGCTAGCAGTCGAATTCTCCGCAACGCATTGGTTTTGCCTCTCTCCGTACGAGGTGACCAATGAAAAAAAATTGTCACGGGTATTTGCTGCTTTGAATGTTAAAAAATAGGTGCAACCTCATGAGTGAAGGACATTTTCTTCGCGTGGGGAAGATGTTACAGCTTTTAGGGCACTCTGTCAGAACTTAACGTAAGCCAGTCAAAACTTGAATGTACCATCGCCCTGTTTCTTGAAAAAGGGCAATGTAAAAAAATCTTCAGAACATAGCTACGTTTCAACTTTACTGTTCTTTTCAATCAATTCGTTTCGTTGTTGCAATTCCAATTTCTCATGAATGTATTGCTTAAAACCGTTTCGTCGAATAGGCGAGCTGGCTAATCCCGATCGTCTCCGGATAAAGAAGCAAAAGGCAATTTTGAACCACGTACGCTACTGCGATATCAGTATGCTCTGGAAGGAGTCGATTGTGCACATGAAAATCCGACGCTATTACTAAAACTACTAAAAGCGGAGTTACAAAAAAAAAAAAAAAAAGACACGGTCGTGCTTTTTTTTCTATTTTTCAGTTTACTTTCTTTTTTATCCTGAGTCGATGCTTCGCTGCCGCGGTCTTTCCTCCTCCAGCGTTAATGTTTTTTGTTTGCTTTTTTCCTTTCTTTTGTTTACTTAACGTTCGAACCATTGCATATTTTGCTTTGCCTTGTTTGGCTTAGTTTTTACTCTCTTTCCTTCGCTTCGTCGCTTACTACCACCAGTTCGTCTGCTCCGCTATGCCCAGTCATCTGCAGGGCCTCTGCAACTTTGTTGTTAGTATTTTTTTTTTTTCATTGTCTTCTGTGATAACCTCCTATGTTCGCCTTCTTTTGAGTGTCTGATCCGAAATCTCCATATGTACTTTCTGATGCTTAATAAGTATATTAAAAAAGTGTAAGCTCGTTATACACTTCTATTCGGATTTTATTTGAGTATATGCGGTCACGTCTGCTATGGGTCATCGTTGGTTGATGAGCCGGCCGCCTTTGGGCATACACCAGCGCGTACTTGGAGATGGCAGGCATGCCATGTGCTGCTTACCACTGCAAAAACAAGTTTCTGTGATGCAGTGAAAAATCCTTCTTCCGCTTCCCGAAGACCGAACAAACATGAGTAATTAAGTTACTTCAAATTAAACTGGAAGAACTATCCAAGTCTGGCTTCAAAATCGCCACTGACGCCTCAACAGACGAATATTTCACCAAACAAAAGTTCAGCTGAAAACGCACTTGAGGCCGCTGATCGACACTCAAAACAAGGCACGGTGTGCAAACATTGCCTGGAGATCTATGTAAACAAGGACTTGAATGTACTTTTGAACAGCTTCGCCAAACGAGTAAACAAAAAAACCTGAATATGTCTATGAAAAGTAATGCGAAAGCAAAAAAAGCTCACACACTGCTAGCATGAAGCAGATGGCAGCGTGCGACTCTTATTTACCGGGTAGTGTGAGCTGGGGGACTATGTTTTTTCTTCCCTCTGTTTTGTTCTTAGTTCCTACCAACGCCACGAAAGCAAATAAACAAATGTGTAACAAGCAGCTAAAAAAAAAAGTAAAGCTCTTTTTTTTTTAATAGTTTCGTCGTGTTGCTTTCGTTTTGTTTGTTGTGGACTCAACACCAACGGCGAGTACCACCTGCTAATTTTCAATGCTCCTACGACGTTCGACGTTCCGTGCGACCGTCGTCGTTGAAGGAGATCTTTGATGGGTGATTTGTATCTTTGTATCATCTGCTAACGTTTTTTGTTTCTTTCGCCGTTGTTCGCGACTGTTCCCCATTTCTTTTTATTTTCGTCTGGAATGCGGACCCCATCTTTTCCGCAAAGTTCGGAAAGCGTTGCACCGTCATTTTTCTCGTTAATTTTTGTTTTTGTAAAGCTGCAGAGGCTTGTGCGCTTGCATTGATAAATTTAACATGTTGATTGCGCACGCTTTAATAATCACCTATTCAGGTAAGAAATTGTGACAACACGCAGTTTGTAACGGATAAACAGTAACTTTTTATGACGTAGTTCGAGTAGCTAAACGCCTTTTTTCCGCTTCCCAGGTGCGCTTCAAACGCGTGTGATCCCCCTGAGTGGCGTCTGAGACCTCCAAATAAACTGCTCTATTTTTGTTTCTGCGCGCATTGATATTTGATTGTCGTTGCAGTTGCGATCAGTGAATTCCACTTTGCAAGCGGACTGACCGTAATGAATTGTTTCTGCTGTTGAGGTGATGAAACGGGGCACACAAAGCTCGAGGACGTCGTGGAGCCTATACTTTTCCATTGCATCGTCTGCTCCCGTAGACTCCGAGTCCGCTAGAGGCGCCACTGTCGCATTCGCCGCCGCTCCCATAGGTTTTTTGAGGAGTTTCCAGTATTGGCGAAGCTATATCATATTTGGTAGCCCAGCGGTCTCAAACCTATTCGAGCAAGGGGGCCAGGTTTCCCACCCCCGAAATGTCGAGGGCAAACGTATGCAGCGGGAGCAATAGCAAACAGTGCATACGGTATATCTTTAGACAAAAAAAAAAAAAAAGTGTTGATGGCGTTTTACATTTCAAAGCCGCCGAGTCTCAAAGCACCACCCCAGAGGTTTCATAGGCAAGGGACCTGATGCTCGTAGCATTTTGTAAAATTGCCGTTTTGCCAGTGACATGTTTAGCTTTGATTTGTTCATGACTACTTTAAGCCAATCAATAGCTGATATGATAACATGCTTTAAAATGCTGCCATCCGATCAGTGTGCATCAGCGTCCAACCAGTGTGAACAAGAGAGTGAGGACACTGTCGTTGCCCAATTGCTGAATTCACTCGAAAATAAAGCTTGAAATATCAAAAAAGAAAAAAAGAATTTTCATACAGCAGTTTTGGTTTTTCTGGAGATTTTTGTAGCAGCAATATAAAAAAAAATACAGTTTTAATGATGTGTAAGACGAAAGAATCCTCAATCTAACAGAAAACAGAGTAGTGTGAAATATGTGAACCAGCGGGGGAGGCTTATGGACCTTCAGAAGGAAGGCTTATAGGGCTTCACCCCCCCCGCCCCCCAAAATCCAGTCGACCCTACAATATACACATGCATTTTTCCAATATCAAATGTTTGATTTCAGTTTAGGTTTTGTTCTGATTTGGTCAAAAATAACAATTTCTATCCTATTTTCTTTTGGGGTTTATTTGACACCCTGGATTTGATGTGCACTTTCCTCACTGGGCTGTTTTGACGTTGGGCTGTTTAGTGCTGTGCTCTTTTTGTTGCTGTGTTGTTTTGACCTGTGCTGTCCGGTCGTGGTACCCTCGACTCTGCCCAAGTAAGAACTGCAGCTTTGCAGCTGCATAGCGCAAGTCATCACTACTAATTTCTCTGCACTCTTTCATGTTGTTGTTACATCCTCATTTTGGCTTAGATAGCAGTTCTCGCAGGGTGGTCAAAAGTTTTGAAGTGTTTATCAAAATCCGCATCTATCCATAAATCGTGGAGGGTGCTAATTTGTAAGTATGATCATTCATCCTGAACTTTGGGTATGTGTTAACCATTTTGGTAATTTTACACAAATGAAAATTTCAGGCTGCAGCACACATCCACAGGTTCCTAAGCCTTGATGAGTCTGTGCTGAAGAGATCCACTGCAGACATCCAAGAAGGTGGGTGGTAGTTTGGTTCCTTTGGGTCCATTGAAAGAAGGTCTAGAACCCGTTGTTTTAGGGGGGAACACTGGTCTTGGAGCTTTTTTTTTTTTATTCTATGACCAAACCCATTGAAACTGCATAAGCTTGTTTAGCTTTTTTTGCTGATTTCATATATCTGGTCGTTTTCTCAGTAAGGAGAGTTGTCCTCAAGGTAATTAAAACTTGCCTGCCTTTGTTTGGAGGAACGATAGAAAAAAAACGGCTCAACAAAATATCCTTTTTAACACATGGCTAGATACTACAATGTGCAGAGCATACAATGTTGGAGTACTTTTAAGATAAACCCACTATTAGTGATTTTACCACACATTGAAGTTCAGTGCTCAATGCATGGCTAACAAGTAATAAGACAAAAGATCAAATAGAAATTTTTTTAGACTTTTATTAGAAAATCTGCTCTCAACATTGTATGCTTCACAGATTTTTTATGCTGTTTGATCTCTGGAGCCTTCGAGTGTACATGTGACTGCATGCCATTTAGGAAGCAGCTTGGAAGAGGCTTTTTCTTCGTTACGAGAAGCTGAGAATAAGCTTCGACGCATTGTGATGAAGAAGTTCAGTGAAGCGGTCAATGAAGGGGACATTGCATCTGTGGAGCGGTTCTTCAAGATCTTCCCACTTTTGAACCAGCACGATGAAGGACTACACAAGTTTTCCCTCTATCTCAGTGCACAGGTCAGAAAATTAATATTTTGTTTAGTATATGGCTTTTGTATATTTTCTCTACCTGGCTGTAAACTGATGAGAAAATATACTTTTGTAAATATGATACAAGGGCTTTCTTTGGGGGTGGCTAAATAGATGTCCGAGTACCTCTGTGTGTGCAAGTTAGCAAGTATGTCTTTGTCTGCACTTTTCCATTTTCTAACAGATCTCCGAAACAGCTCACAAAAACTTGAAGCAAGCTCAAGCGACAAGTACCTCAGACAAGAGAGCCAACATCATTTATGCTGACACAGTTACACTTCTTTTTGAGGGCATTGCAAGAACTGTCGAGATACATCAACCCTTAGTGGAGACGTATTATGGTAATTTTTGTTTGTTTTTCGAAAGAACCTCTATTCAGAATTTACTTTTTGATCTAAAGTCAATAATGCTGTTACTTCTGGTTTTAGGCCATGGCAGGCTTCACACCATGGTGGAAATGTTGCAGAAGGAGTGTGACTGTCAAGTGAAGAAGATTTTAGAAGACTTCAAAAAGAACAAACAGTTTAAAAAGAAGGTATTTATATGTTTTGTGCTGCTCCCAGAGATATATAGTTTTGTCTAAATGCTCTCTGAGTGTGCTTTAATCTTCAAATAGATAGAACCTTTCATCCTCAATAAAATTTGGTTATACTAAACAAAATTAATTCCAGTCTATTCTTGATAATCCAGAGCTCATGGAGACCATGAAATGCTTCAAAGTGAACTTCGAAATTAGAAAAACGCACTCAAACCGTGATTTTGTTTTTTTATTCAATACTCACTTGGGTGTGGTTGCCGATTTTTGTTTGCCTCTGCTAGTGGAGATGAACCACAGTAACTGTGTTCGGCAAATTGCACATCCTTCTTAAAGGCCGGCGTACACTTGGCACTTCCCACTTTTGCCTGCCTCCTCCTTTCCTATATCCACTCAACTGTTTACCAAGTGACATTTCTATAATATTTAATAACTGTATTCGTAAAACATTTTTTTCACGCAATTGGGAACGCACTACACTCTTTTGAAACATTGAAAATCAAATTCCAGAAATGATGTCACCCCCTGGCTTTTTATTTTCCCTCTGAAAGCATGGCGGCACTCGGCACATGTAGCACTGAGGATGATCAAGGAGTTGCGGAATCGCACACAGTTCTCTTTTTGATGCCCGACGACTTCTCAAACTTCGGAAAGGAAATCGTCAAACGGTCAAAACAACTGGGTTTGGTGCCTGTGCACCGTAGTTTCGGTTCGGTTGTGACTCCGCCGGGACAGCCTTTCACACAGCACCAGCACAACATGGCCCCTCGTGTCGCTCACAAAAGTCCACTGCACGTCCTCCTCGACCTCGCACGTTTTCAAAGAATTTGAGATTGCTGAAAGGACGCTAAAAGGAACTTCAAACTCGAAAGTGAAGCGTCATCTGCTCACAGCAATAGGCGGCACGTACAGAGAGGCAAGAGGCACACTTGATCACTGGATGCGGGAGAACACGACACTTCCGGTCGGGACAGTTGTAAGGCGGAAGAGAAACTCGAGTTACAGGATAACTCAATCTCTGACGTCACTGCACTGTCGCAGATCGCGCAAGAACTTCAAATTCGGTTTTTAAAAATTGTATTTTTTTTTTTTTTTTTTGCTTCACAAATACTGAGTTTTCAAGCTTAGAATTTTGAGGATAATGTACAGGCATAGCTTTCAATCATTTCGGAAAATTTAAAAAAATATGATTTTGACCTGTCAGTGCCCCTTTAGCTTGTTCAGCATAATTGCGAGGGTGGACTTTTGAAGTATACAAAAAATATTTCTCAAATTAACCAGAGCCAGAGGAAAAAGCTTCGAAATACTTCCTGTTTTCTCTCGTAGACTTTGTATGATTGAGTGTATGATTGTATGAGTGTATGATTGCCGGGCTTCAAACTTCAGTTTAATAAATTGAGTTTGAATTGCCGAGAGTCAACTGTATCACCAGAAAAAGTTAAATTTATTACAAAGACTTGCGCTACTTGCTTCGAATTTGAAAGTTTCAATATTTATGTGCAACTAGTTTTAACCTGAGAGGAGTGGCATAGCTTGTAGTTATTTTATAGCAAACAAGGCTGCAGCCATCTGTGAAGAAATGTTGTACTGACACTGACATATGATGAAGAGGTAGTTCAGTTGCATAAACATGCTAATATTTTACAAGTTCAAGACTTTTGAAAAGAGAAAAAAGGGACCTATCTACGAATTACATGATGCTTTAAAAGGAACATCTAGGGCCGGTTGAGTTTTTTCAAATTGTGCCACTAATTGTCATAATAGGTGATGCATGCATGTGTACTGTATTTTTTATTGACTCTTACTGCCAAATGGAAGAGTCAGTATGATGAGGTATTTTTGACTTCTAAATGGAAGGTAATAATACCTCCATGCAATCTGCTTAGAGGACAGCATCTGATTAAACAATAAGTGTGGTCTAGTTTGCTTTTTTATTCTTTCGGAAAGCTTGCTAATTTCACTGTGATGCATTCAGTGCCATGCCAAACAGTGACATGTCCTGTGTCGCACAGAGAATTGGTTATCTTTGCTTAATCACAGGCATTTAACCATGATCCTGACATCAAAACATTACATCTGACTGCAACTTATAGATTGGATATGAGAACTTGGTTATTCCTAACCTTTCACTTGGATAAATCAATGCTTTGGTAAATGTTTGGGTTTTTGACTATTTAGTGCATTGATGGTAATCTCCAAAATGATGTGTGGGGCTTGGCACCCACTCTGAGCATCACCAGTCCCGGAGTGAGGCTCTAAAAAGCACTGCTGTCACAAATAGACATTCTGACCACTTGTCCTGGCCATGAATTGAGGAGTTCAATGCTGCCGTATGTATATTATATTGTATATTATGAACAAGAAGGATTCATTCTAAACATGGTTAAGATTAAAGCGCACAAGAAACGAGGACAGGAGGGAAGAAACACACACCACGGACCAGCGCTTTCACTAAGCAGTGTTTTCACAGTCTTTCACTAAACAGTGTTTAGTGAAAGACAAAGAATTATGTAGTAGTTTAATTATTTCCTGGACCCACTAACCTGGCATGAATTGCACTGTGTGCAATTAATGTCGGTATCTATAACACTTTGTGTTGCAGAATAGCATTAAGATAGTAATTTGTAATAATAAATGTATATATATATATATATATATATATTTCCTTTTTTTTATTACAGGCACAGCAAATTCGTGCACTTCTGTGCAGTTCCAAGCAGGCCGACAAGTAAGCTCTTTCCCGCAATGTGTAAGCTCATGTTGTGTGGTACAGATTTTAAAACAACATAAATTGGTGTTCGACAGGCTCGATCCACGGGATCTTGATGTGCTCCTTGCAGAAGTGGCATTGCTAAACAGCCGTGCAGAACTCTACATTCGATTTATTGGGAGGAGGGTGGCGGTGAGTGAAGAATTGTTCATTACACCTTAGCATCATGTTTCAGCATCTTCTGCTAGACATTTGTTAGCATTTGCTGTCTTGACAGCTATGGGCACGGTGAATAGAACAGATGTGTAACCTGATTATGGCATTCTTGATTTCCCCAGAGTGACTTTGAGGTGGCCTACCAGGAACCCGCTGTTCGGGCTGGTAAGCATCAAGCTGGTTATTTCTCGGAAGCCCTTGTAACTGGCATCTGTCACAATGTGTGCTAAACTTACTCTTCCTTCTCATTGTTTATAGAGTGATAATGTGAGGGATGTGATATCTTGCAGATAAAATACAGCAGTTTAACAGGAAAATCAAGGACAGTGAGCTCTGCAAGTGTATGCAAGAAATTGTCAGCTCCTACATCATGATGGAAGAATACTTTCTTCTGGAGTCTGTTAGAAAAGTAAGTTTTATTCATAATTTCAAAACCCTCAGACAGAGGAAAACCTTGTGAAAAAGACAGGCACATAGAAGCAAGTCTCAAACACAGCGAAAGGTCTATGCTCCGATGTGACTTTCTTCGTTATCTATTAGCAAGTGCCAAGATGCATTCCTTTTGCTCGGGCCACGCCCCACGCGCTGTTCCTAATCGTGCTGGTGACATGTTCGCCGGGCTCACAGCTCTCATCCGATCTCTTATAATTAGAGGTGTGCGAATATCAAAATCTTTCGAAGCGAATTGAATCGAATAATGAAGGTTACGAATCGAATCGAATCAAATATTTTTGAATACGAATAGTAGTTTCAAATAAGGAGATATTTGAAAACAAATATTTTCTATTTGATGTGAATTCAACAAGAATGCTTAATAAAAAACACAACTGGATTTTTTTTTCAACAAACGTTTATGAAAAGGTTACTTTTATTGCAATAAGAAAAATGTCACACGTGTGACTGTTAAAAAAAAACAGATGAAAAAAAGATCAGTCAGTAAAACACCATTCCTTGAGTGAGGTTAGAGAACGTAAATGAAAGTGCAAAAGTGAAGGCGGGTCGGCAACCAACAACGCAGTCGGAGATCGCATCGCAGACGAAAGGAGGCACTTGAGCGTAAACGCAAGTACACAAGCGGTGGCGGGTCCGCAAGCCGCAATACAAAGTCGATGATTGCGTCTCTACTTTGTGCGATCTCTTTTTACGCTCGTGAACGCAACCACGTGAACGTAAACGGAAGTACACAAGCGGAGGCGGGTCGACAGGCCACAGCAGAGTTTCAGATTGCACGATCGAGCTGCGCAACCGCACTGACTATGCGCCATCTCTTTCCGTGTGCAATAGTTCTGTCCATAGAGGGCGCCACAAAGATGCAATAAATTAAGAATATGTTGTTTTTTTTTGGCGGGGGGAGGGGTGGGGGGGGATGTCTCACTTTTACCAGTGAAAACGGGTAGAAATAAATAACAAAAGGAATACTGGCAAACTGATGAACCGGAAAATCAAGCGGAAAATAACACAAGCCAGATATCACCGATAGCCGAGGTAAGCCATAAATCCATATCCGAACCCATAGCACCTTGGCTACTGTAGTCACTAGGGGTGTCGCGAACCAGCCGAGGTTCGAGTTCGACCAGGTTCGACTTTTTCGAACTTTTGGTGAAAAATTCGACGAACCTTGTATTGAGGTTCGACTCGTGTGTGCATGCGCGACAGGCTGGCCAGTTGGCTTCGGATTGGATGGTGATGGCTAAGGGATGAATTTAAGGCAGCGCTGATTGGTTATTTCAGTTAATACAGTACAAAAAATTAAGTCATTAACTTCTTTAGTGATTAGAATTAGTTTCTTTTAATCGCAACTGTTTATAAAATAAAATAACCCTTTTCATAAAAAAAAAATTCTCCAAACTTAGACATGCTTGTGTCAAGGTCTGGCCACACTGTCCACAAAGTCGAACCGGTCGGATCTGGTGAAAAGTTTCGAAGGTTCGTCAAAGTTCGACCTAAAATTCTGGTTCGACAAAAGTTCGCGACACCCCTAGTAGTCACTGTAGGTACGAAATCACGAATATGGGGTTGTGCTACATTAAAAATGAATGTGGACAGGAACGTATACAAGACGTCTCGGGCGGACGCCCGAAACGTCGTGCGGTCTGTCGCGACGATGCATGTGCCGTTGCAAATCGTAGTCCTTCATCCTATCTATCGCAGAGTTTGCGCCACGACCACTTAGCCAACTCTGCAATCCGGACATCACGGCAAGCAAAGGACAGATCGCGCTACCGCCGTGCAAATAACTTTCCAATCCTTCGTACAAAAAAAAAAAAGACACTTAGGTTGGTTGTGTAGGTTTGCCAAGCTTGAAACCATACTGCGCAGTCCAAAAACAAAAAAAAGAACTCGACCGCAAGTTGACACTAATCAATGAGTTCCGCATTATTCGTAGTTTTCGAAGTATTCGAAGAACTCGAATAGTTCGAACAGCGAAAGGGCGAAGCGAATCGAATTGAATAGCAAGCATTATTCGCGAAGTATTCGAAGTTTCGAATATTCGCACACCCCTACTTATAATCTTTCATTGTGCATAATTCGTAAGTGGTACTATATCACCATGTTACAGTTTATTACCCGAACCACGTGTTAAATAGTGGAACCCCTCTCCTTCTGTCCCCAAGGCATATTTTAGTTATGCAGAACTATGTTTTTGAACTCACATTTAGGTCATATACCTATCCTTAAAATTTTACTCACATCTTTACTTTTAATTGAAAATCACATCTCCTGTCTCAGTGACTCCAGGGTTTTAATATGCTGACCTCCAGATTATGACAGAAGCGACTATACTTAGTGGTCTGTAAGTTCATGGTGCAGTGAACTTATCAGCATCTTGGTATAGTATGTTGTGAAAGCTTTGTTGTCCTGGATTAACCTTCAATCCTGCACTGGGGCGTCCTTCATTGTTGTTTTGCTTTCGGGCATTGATAAACTCGTGTAGATTTTCCTCACCTTTTTTTATGTAGAATCATCCAGAGAAAAAGTGGGCATTTGCTTTTCAATTAAATATTTAGATCTCTAAATATCATATGAAGGAATAATAGAGTTGTATAGATATACCACAGAGTGCAACCTGTGGCAGATGTTATGCCCCCACATGGGGCATCAACTCTGAAAAAGAAAAAAAAAAAACTTCCAAGCACAAATCACTACTTCTTGTGACTTCAGATTTTGGCACAATCTTTGTTGTGCTTCAATAAATGTTTGATTAATGACATTCGTAAAATTTTATTTAAATGTCTGAATTGTTTTGCAGGCTATTGAAGTGGATACCATTGAGGAGAACTCACCCTGCTCAAGCATGTTAGATGATGTATTTTTCATTCTCAAGAAATGTCTCAAGTAAGACATCATTCATATGCCTACTTCATTCAGCTGGGGGAGCAACAAAGCTCTGTTGACAGGACTGTTCTTCGTTGGAGGTCACTAGGGCTTGTTTTGCTGGCGACTTTTGGCGCTTCCTGTACACCTTTTCTGCAAGGCAGCTATAGACCTTTTCATTTCAGTAGTTGCCCGACTGGCGGGTAGAGGGCGCTGGCGCACTCCGCGCCATTAGGTTGCTTCAATTTGGTCGGTTTCGGTTTCAACGTACACGCGATTGTGATGCTGTTTCATGCCACTTTCGATTAATTTTGCGATATGAATATTTCTTTCTAGTAGCACACAGCGAATGAAACAATAGTATTGAGCCACTTGGCAAACCACGAAGTGGTTTCGAGCCTAAATTGCGATTTTTTTTTACTAACACTATATGCGTCTGATTCTGTCCATCATTAATTTCGGCCAGGTTCGGCGGTGAAACAACTGCGCGGATGCACAGTGAAAAGTACCATTGTCCACGGCCGTATCCGCGGACAGTAATTTCAAGAAGAAAAAAAAGATAAAGAGCAGGACAAGCTCCGCCTGCAGCGTGCGCTCGTTGCCTGCCGCCGTGCTTTGGCTGTGCGTGCACCGAGCGGTACGGAAGTAGATAGCTCGCGCTCAAGTCAGATAATGAGCTGATCATCTTATATTGCAGCAGACTATATTGCATGAGTGCTTAGTGAAAAAGCAGGTCGACAACATGATTAACAATCTGCTGAATCATCAAGAACAGATGAACTGACAAGTTTACTGTTCGATGTTTGGTTTCCGTACACCAAACTTTTCTAACTTCCAGACTGGAAACGTCTTTTATAATAACTAGGAAAGTTTAATATAACCACGTAGATAATATAAAAAAGTGATATTGTCTCGGCCTGCTTTATTTAAAAAAATTAAGTGCTCGAGAAATATTTTGATAGACCAGCGTAGTAGGCTGACTAGAAAATTTCTTTGACTAAAGTACTCATTTACAGCATTTCAAAATATTGACCTTATAAAATAAACTTTTTGTTATATGGACATTTGCTTGCGACGTTCTCAAGGTATGAGAATGGTAAGATAAGTGAATGCCAGACTTCAAATAAAGTCTGATATTCACCTTCCGTAAAATTTTCCGACTCAAATTGAAGAGCGCAAAAGAAATGAACTCCAATAAGTTAGGCTGAAATCGAACGCCAGGCGCCACCCAATGGACCTGTGTAGAAAGCTGTTCACTGATTTGAAACGATGCGCTTTGCACATTTGGACGTTGCCATCTACTGAAAGTACCTCCCTATTGGAAGTCGACAACCGGCTGCACTCGGGTGGTTTTCATGCAGAAGGATTCTTTTCGGCGTCACATTTTATGAGTCATAGGCACTATCAAGCTGTCTGTGGCAGTTTTTTACGCGGGGTGTTCAAATATTTGCGTTGAAAAAAAATTAATTGAAACTGCATGGTTATATTAAAAAATGACTTAAGCAACTGAAAAACTATGGACATGGGACCAAGCACGATATACAATTCCGTGGAATTCATAAATAAACCGATAAAGCGAATGCTTATATCACACACGCGATTAAGAACGTAAAACAGATATAGGTGTGATATTGCGAACAAACAAGTTGCCTAATGTTAAGGTACCTTCATTTCGAGCATAAAAAATAATTCAACCAAAATGTTTGTTCCCGCGCCTTGTTCACTAGTTCCCTGGTGTAAACAAAAGAAACTGTTTTCGATCTGTTGGAACTACAAATCACCATGTTTTCAGGAAAAACATGTGGTTAATTTCGCTGAGTGTTTTTGTTTTCTTCCTTGACACCAATGCGCACTCATATATAATAACATTGGGCTTCCCATTGCAAATGTTCCACCCTTATTAGTAACCAAACCTCAGTTCTTATAAGTTATCGGTATTTGAAACCTCGAGGTTCTCTTCCAGTCATATATGTATTCAATGTGCGCAGGTGCTAACGCTGATTCCGGTTCCTATAAAACCTTTTCACACGTATCCCGCACGCCGACGGTAAAAAATATTCAAAACGTGTTACAAAATTAACTACAGAAGTTGGCCGCAAAATGATGTAATGCAATTGCATGGTAGGTATAAGTATCGGACGACACTTTACGGAGTAAGGCAAGAGACGCGGTGAAACGCGACGAAAAACACGAATTCAACGCATCCGCCAAGGCGCGGACGGGAGAGCGGAGCAACAAGTTGAAGCAACCTAATGGCGGCCGCATCACGTGATTCCAAGATGGCAGCGCCCATGCGGTGGAGGGTGAAAAGGTCTATAAGACCAAGGGGCCCTGCAAGGACTTTTTTACTGGTTTTTAGTTAGCACCAAACCTGAGCGCACTGAACGTAGTAACTTAATGAAACTGATCTTTTCTCGAATTTCGCTTTATTTAACAGTTATGGGCAAATTAAAATTATAGAAACAAGCAAAAAATAACCTGCTTCATGACGTCCTTGTTGCTTGAGTGGCCGTGAACTAGAGGAGGGGTAGTGAGCTCAGCGAGTGCTCACTGATACCGCACTACGTGTCGACGGCTCGAGCGGGTGCAACTAAAGCATGTCCTGGTTAGGCTGTATGAAGCGGGCAGCCAGGGTGGCTCGCATGGCATTTGCTGCGCAATTAAACACTAATTTGGCATGACGCTTCATTGGCCACAAACAACAGCAAACACGGCGTAAAGATCAGTTCAGAACGGGAGCCACTTCGCGCTGCCATACCGCCAAAGAACCAAACCGTAAGCCAAAGCTGCTCGCCGAAGGCCTTCGGAACGCTCATAACCGGTCGAATCGTCGACTGCAGCGTCGCCGCGTACATCCGGGACCTTTCTACGCTCGCCGCTCGTCGGTGCCTGATCCCACTACACCTTTCTAGTATGTGCTGCCTTTTCCACCGCTTGGTGGCGGGTATGTCGACAGCAGGGTTGGGCAGTATCGCGATACAAATGTATCGCGATAGTATTTCAGAAATACATTTCGCATCTGTATTTCTGTATCGCGATACATTTTTTTCACCGGTATCTGTATTCCTGTATCGAAATACATTTTGAAGGTTTCTTTGTATCGCGATACAATATAGATGAAATGTATTTCGTTACATTTCTTTAGAAATACTCCCCCCCCCCCCCAAAAAAAAAAAAAAAATTTATTTTTGAGGGCGCGAGGGTCAAGGAGATACTGGGGCATTGTGACTATGCTGACCAAGGTTCCTTTCGATTCTCCAAACTATTTTTCTATGCGTGCTCTTCTCTCTTCTGAGAAGTGTTGCGTAGTCGGGAACTCGAACCAGGTGGCGTGCCACTAGTGGAGTCAGATTATCTTCTGCCACAGGTTTTTAGGTAGGGATTTCTTGAGTCATTGTTTGCTGGCATCCAACGCCCGCTGCTAACCGTCTCTCTTGCCTCAGCGTACACAATACACCCAGCCAGCAAAGCTGAGTCACAGTCCGTTGCAGCACGAGCCTGGCGGTGGTCATCTTCAAATAGTAGGATGACTCACGCAGTGAAGTTCAACACTTATACGAATGCATCTGCGGCTGCGCCCGTAATATTGCACGGCTCAAGGGTACGCTATCAGTCGACGTGAACATGACCCGCTGCTATGGTGATCCGAAACCCAGGAAGGAGACCAGACGTGGCCTCCCTGTTCCGACCCAGACTTCGTACACCTGCGACTCGTCTCAAGCGCGCTGTTTCTCGGAGAGCTCGCACCTGTACCAGCAATATCAGGTCGCAATCCACGAGGTCTCTGTTTGGATGATGCTAGGCGAAACTCGAGGATTGCAATTCATGCGTCGGCGGTGGAGGGTCGGCAGGAAGGACCTTCACAACGGAGATGCCACCGTATGTTTTTTTCAACCGTAACAGAAGACAAGACGTGGGTTCCAGAATGCATCAGGTGGTCCACTATTCTCAAAAATTCCAAATGGCACTGTCTGCACGATTTTCAACGAGGTAACTTCCAACGAAAGTATGTTTTGTCCTTTCATATACAGCAGCGTGGTAAAGTTTCATGCAGGGACTCAAACCGAAAAATATAGCGTTTCGGTTACGGTTACGGTTACCGCTTCCTGTTGATAACGGTTTCGTTTCGGTTTTTTACGGTTTTAATTTTTACGGTTTCGGTTACCGGTTACACGTTCATAAAAACCGGTTTATTTCGGTTTTTCCAATAATTTGTCTAATTGAAATGCTAGACAGCCATTTTAGAAAAAACTGTTTAAAGTAGTCTCAGATATCCAATAACGTGAAATACAAGGAACCTAGAAACGTCTTAATACTTCTAATTGGTCAGAAGTTGCACACGTTCCTAGCTCCAACTCTTGTTCACTACATCTACTTACATTATTTAGTTTGATGCCCGAGCATACATGTTACTTCTAGTACTCGGGGATCATCGCGTTCTATATAATAAAAATTAAAATAAACACCGCTACTCTGTTGTTTGGCACCATTTATAAACAATTACCCTAAGAAAGTTCCCACGTGATGCTGGAAGAACCATTCGCACTTTCTCGTCGCTACAGTTGATTTCAACCTCATACATGCAGGCGAGTCTTCGCTTCACTGAAGGAAGGAACAGAACTACAGCCATCCACTAGTAAAATACTGCTAAGTGGAATGAAGTAATAAAATTGAGAGCTGGGCTGGGCGGGCCGTGAGGCAAGAAGCCTTCGTGCAGCGAATGGAAAGTCCGCCGTAGTCGGGCGGCCCGTGAAAACTACTTGCCTCACTAAACACTGCCCAGTCGACTTCAGGTGCCTGCTGGGTCGAGTGGACTGGCGGTGTAGGTCCCGTCGCTTTTGACTTGTAGGCAGTGCTACCCAGGTCCGACTGAGAGTCTTCGACGACGCTTTGTTTGTCTGTAGTGTGTTCCTTTGTGTTGGTGTGGTTTTCCTCCTTGCCATCGTACGTGTCGAAGGAGCCGTCATCGGCGTGGGGTTCAATGACTGTCGGTCCTGCTGAGCCACTCCAGGATTCGCTTGGTGGCGGTGGTTGTCGAGTCGGGATCCATTGGGTCGTTTTCTTCGATCCAAGGTCAAGCTCGGGCACGGTCGGCCGAGACGCCAGCCTCGCAAAGAGCATGGGCGAGAATGTCCTTGACAGGAAAAACGCACAGGAGCGTCGAGGAGACGACTGTGCCGTCGATGACGGCACTGGTGGGTTTCGAAGACTCAGCGCAGCTGCCGGACTCACGCTTAGGGGGCCTCTTCGACTTGGTGTCTGGGCGGTAGCTGGTGTGCGCGGGAGCACGAGGCGTGTGGCGTCCGCGTCGAGGCTGGTTGGGTAGCTGGTCGGGGAGCTCTCTGAAAACCTCAGACTCGAATCCTCCACGTCTGGGATAGGACTGCCGTCCTACAGTTCCCTCTCGCGACGACGTGGAAGAGTTCCAGTCTATCGAAAATGAGGTGCTGGTGTTCGGGGAGCATGTCATCCCAGTAGAACCGATGGCGGGGGAGATGCCTGATCTCATGGACATCTCTCGTGGAGAAACTTATGGTGTCCTGGGCGAGGTCGCTCAGAATGTCGTAGGCATGACGGACCCTCGCTCCGGCATGGGTGGTGGGGGCTCTATCAGAGGTAGTTGGATTGCGCTGGTGGCTCTGGTAGAAATGATTCTCGTAGAAGCCATACCTCCGGCGGTGGCAGGGGGAGGCCTCCGGCGATGCTGGAAGCGATCTCTCGGCGCGTCTGTGGATGTTCGAGCTCACCGTGCCGACGTTCGAATAGCTCGCGTTCACAGTTTTGCGAGAGAGACTGTTGAGACTGCTGGCCGTGTGGGGCGAGATTGGCCAGGGGTGCTATGTTGCGCTTTTTGCACTCCCAGGAGACTTGGAAGAGGGAAGTGACGTCAACGACACAGCAAATGCAGATTGGATGTTGACAGAAGAAAACAAAGTCAACACCCAATCTGCGTTTGCTGTGTCGTTGACGTCACTTCCCTCTCCCTAGTCTCCTGGGAGTGCAAAAAGCGCAACATAACCCCCCAGGCCATCGACGATTGGAAGCAGGGCAGCTCCCAAGGTTCAGGCGAAGGAGGCAGAAATTGCATCCCATGTCTGTTGGACGAGGGTGGCGCGTTGGTGCGTTTGACGAGGAGGCACCCTTCTCCTTGGCTTTTTCTTTTGTCATGTTGAGAAGCTGAGAGGCGTGGCAGTGCCGGCGACGGTAAAGCCCCTCTATCCTGGGAAAAGTGGCGCCGTTCATTGTTGTTAAATGCTCGAGGCACGTGCGACGCGCTACTTCTGGGAAATTCATGCCGTCTGAAATAGCTAAGTGTTGCGCTGTGCCGCCATGATCTTCCCAAGGGCTGCACGTTGCACGTGCCTTGTGCATCGACGAACATTGCGCTACTTTTGAAACATGAAGGGGCTTTAGGCGGCGGGTGCCACTCGGTTTGAAGAAGGGTCTCGGCGCGGGAAGGAAAAGAAAAAAACTCGGACACCCTTCTGACGTTTCCTCGCTCCTTCCACCACTCTCAGCCCGAGCATATATATATATATATATTGTATATATAATACAAAATGCCAATGTCAAACCCCTGACTTTTTTTTTCTTTCTGTGTTGTTTCAAAATCGTCACTCGCGACACGTTTCACACTAAATGAACAACATAAACATTATTAATGAACAGCAGGGCCCATTAAAGCCCCTTCATGTTTCAAAAGTAGCGCAAAGTGCGTCGATGCACGAGGCACGTGCAACGTGCATCCCCTGGGAAGGTCATGGCGGCACAGCGCAGCACTGAGCTAGATTTCAGACGCCATGTTCTTTCCAGAAGTGGCGCGCTGAACGTGTCTCGCGCGTTTCCACAACAATGAAGGCGCCACTTTTCCCAGGATACAGGGGCTTTAGGGCCCGTTTGCTCGAAGCGCTAACCGCGGCTAAAGTTAGCCGCAGTACCTAGGAGAGGGATTCTGAGATCATGTGACAGGGATCGGTAGGGATGCGGGAAAACATGGCGGTGCCCCGCAAAGTGAGCGCCGCTCGCTTCGGAACTAATATGTCGTTGTAGCTGCAATATCGCGCGCGTTAGTCAGTAACTAATGGTGCAGGTGGCTTTCGCTTTGCCTTACCTCACTTAAATCGCAAAGCATGAGCAATGACCTCGCCGCATTTTTTAGATAGTATTTCGATTCTGGCCATTCTTAAGCCTAAATGAACACGATAATTGTCGGCATGCATGGAAACGTCTTTGGAAAGTGGATTGCCTTGACTCAATCGGCCTTGTATTGATAGCACACAAATTTCCCAAGCACCGAGGTGCATGCTACGAGCGTAGTTTCAGGCATTGCGCGTGCTGGCGTATGCAGTAGTAATATACCCGTTGCTCTGGGCAGGGGGCGCGAGCGCGTCCGGAAGACTCACGCAAGACGCGACCAAGTTTTGCTGGCTGCATCACCCGTGTGGCGCTGTAACGTTCGATTTTGCACGTGCCACGTTCGAATACAAGCCGCTGTCAGCATCTGTAGATGTGCGGTAACAAAACGTCTAAAAAAAGTTAAAAAAAAAGAACAGAATTATGCTGCTTGCGGCCGCAGCGTTCCATTAAACATTCCTTTCATATTTGCTTTCTTTCACAGCTTCCGCGAGCACGTATATTTCACTTTACGTGATAGTGAAGCCGAAGCTACTCGGAAAAGCGCGTCATCCTGAACGATGCTCGCACTGCACGAGCGCGCGTGCTTGGCAGGGACGCGGAAAGCTCGCAGCTCGCTCTTGTAGCCTCTGCTACGCTGAAACTTAGAATGGAACTGAGTAGAAAAAACTCTAGTGGGGAGGCGTATTGATGCATGTTCGAAACGCGAGCCAAATATTCTATTTTGCTCGCCTGCAGCGCTGCTCAAAACTTGTGAGCTACGGGCCTATCGTTCTAAAGGAAAAAGTCTAAAACAAATTTTGCCTTGCACGCGCGTTCGTCCAAGTCTTATAATGATTATTTACTTCGAATCTTTTATAAGAGGAAGGACAGCGAGCGCGGACCATAGAATTACACTTCCAGGTTCTTCTCGATGCTTGGGTAATTTAGAAAAAGGTCTGTTGGGGCGGGACGCTGGTCTTCTTTTGTGTACTATTAATATCTGGTCGATTGAGTCAAGGCAATCCGCTTTCCAAAGACGTTGCCATGCCGACAATTATCGCGTTCATTTAGGCTTAGAAAGGCCAGAATCGAAAGACTATGCAACAAATGCCGCGAAGTCATTGCTCGTGCTTTGCGATTTAAGCGAGGTAAGGCAAAGCGAAAGCCTCCCGCACCATTCGTTGCTGACTAACGCGCCCGATAGTGCAGCTACAACGATATATTAGTTACAAAGCGAGCGGCGCTCACGCACCGGGGCGCCGCCATGCTTCCCGGCATCCCAGCCCCCAGTCACGTGATTTCAAACTCCCTCTCCTAGGTACTGCTGCTAACTTTAGCCGCGGTTAGCGCTTCGAGCAAACGGGCCCAGGTTTTCTTTTCCGCCAGCTCTGCATGATGGCCAATTTACCTCGTTTCTTTATACTGGCTACTGCATGTCAGGAACATCGGTGGTTTTGATAGAACCGAGTTGGATGGACATCTGAGAATTCGAACTTATTAGTTAATACACTGAAAGCGACACGTACTGAATACATGTAGCGATGTAGGAGTGTGGCAGATTTAGAAATATAGAATTTTTTTTAATTATAAGCTCGACCACTAATTCAATCTGAGTATTCTTAATCCTAAAGTCAGATTGAATGGAAATATGTAACCAGATGCACCACTCGCTGACAGTAACTCTGTCAAATGGCCACAACAATTTAAGATCCCTCCTCCAGGTCATACTTCAGAAAAACTAATAGTTTATTTTTCGGTTAATATTGGTTAAAACCGGTTACCGGTGAATAATTTACGGTTCCGGTTCCGGTTACGGTTTTTATAAATATCAAATAACGGTTTCGTTCCGGTTACGGTTACAGAAAAAATTTCGTTCCTAAACGGTTTCGGTTTCGGTTACGGTTACGGTTTGAGTCCCTGGTTTCATGTTCAAAGCCACACCTACAGATAAAGAAAACCAGTTCATTACACCGTGACGTCATGTGATTAATGTTGGCAGGGGCGTGGCGACGTTTTGATGGGGTTTAGGGTGACATAGAATTTATTTAGAGGTCGAAGCCTTTTCGCATCCCTCGTCAGACAGACAGGAAGTCAGAGAAGAGACCGCGGTCAGTCCTTGATGGGACGTTTCTTTTGAGCCCATTGAAGACTCCTCGTCGTCCGAAACAACTACCTTCAAGGCAAAGTGCCAAGCCTACGGGAAAGTAATTTCGGGATCAAAAACTTCCACTTCAAACTTCAAGCTTCATCTCAGTTGGCATCTCAAACAAATTTAAAAAATGTATTGCAGTATCAGTATTTCTGTATCTGTATTTCTGCCTTGCTAAAATGTATTCCTGTATTTGTATTTCCAAATACCTTTTGCCTCTATTTAAAATGTATTTCCGATACGTATCGCTATACATTTTTACAGATATATTTCAGTATCAGTATTTTAGCGCCTATTTTAATGTATCCCAGTATTTGTATTTCCAAATACATTTTTGAGTATTTCTGCCCAACCCTGGTCGACAGATCATTTCTTGTTTTCATACTTTATAAACTGCATTTGTTTCTTTTCTGATCTAAAATACTGAACAAAAACTACTTTTATAAATAATTGAAATGGCTCGCACCACTTATATTTTGTATTTCGACTAAAAAGAAGCTTTTAGCGGCTCTGACCAGTAGAAAGGCCAGGCCCTAAAACATCACGATGTCGTCACATATTGCGCGCTTTCGGCACCGCGGGCCGCCCCCGTAGGTGGTTTTCATGTCGTCCGGTTAAAATATGACGCACTGATATTTAGTTACTCTCTCCGTGCCCGCTGGCTTGCCCAAGCCCCAAGAGACGTGGAAACCGCAAAAAAGTTAGACACTTAAATATGATGGCAGAGCTCCTTTTAGAACCATTGAACTTTAATTTTCTTTCCACCTTCGAACTTTAATTTTTTAAATATTTCTTGTTAGAGCAGGGGGTGCTCAGAATTGTGTAAATATTCGTCATGGGCAAATAGTGGAATTCGAGTTCAAAGCGAATTTGAAGCAAATAGTGGTTTTGCTGAATATTTTCTAATTGAATAGTTTCTCCAAGCCTTTCACTACCGTGCACCATGCTTAAACAAAACTTCAGCTTATTTCGGGAAAGTTATTCCCAGTCTTCCACTTCTAAGCTCAGTTAATTTTGATATAGCTGTAGTATAGTATCTATAAACGGCAAAATACTCGCAGCCATGCTAATGGTGGAGATTTATAAATCTGCTTGCTATATGCAAATATTCTTTCTTCAATTTGGAATTTGACAAAAACTCGACAACAAACCAAGTACGAGTGATGAGCGCGGGCTGTCAAGACATCTCTGTCGACCATAATCGCGGCGGGTTAGCCCCGTAGAGTATGCTTCTCACCGAGCACATGTGCCCGGTGAGGAGTGCACTCAACGGGGCTAACTCGCCGCAATCAACATTCAGAAAATTATGAATATCGCAGTTCATCTCGAAGCGAATATCGAACAGCGTATTATTCGGAACCACTGTTTGAATATTCGTACAACACTAATAGATATACCATGTAACGAATATTACTCCATCATGGCATGTTCTCTACAATCTAGAATCTTTATGCCAATATTTTCTAGCAAGTCAACTCATAAAACGATTTTTCAAAACTTTTGTCTCATTTTATTATTGAAATTTATTAACATGCTTTTTACTCTGTTTTGAGTACACAATTCCTTGTTCACTAAAACAATTCTGAAGCCGAAATCCAAACAAACTAGTATACTTGTCTGCCATATGATGTGTTACTTAAAGGGCAACTCCGCTCAATCCAAAAAGATTTAGGCTTACATGTGATTCTATTTCCCAAAGCACTACTAAATAGCCCTACGTCTTCAAATTTGCGAAATGTGGAATATTATTTCTATAATCTTAGTTTAAACATCAGCAGATACCAAAACTTCGGTTGTGACAGGCAGCATTGATCTCGTGTCGTCAGAGTCATGTCCACGTCACGTCGAACCACGTGGTCTAGATGGTCACGTGATCCTCTATGCAATGGTGGGCGAACGTAGAGCAAAGCGGAAGTGTCGTCTGCTCCGCAATTTTCACCAATGCAGTGATGTGATTGTTGCGCCAAACTGCGCCGAACGGCTAACCCTGCTACATCTTGCTACATTTTGCCAATATATGGGTAATCTGCGCCAAGCCTGCTCCAAAAAACCAATTTCTGTCGCCTTTCAAAACTGAAACTAAACTGAGTATTGTAATTGAGCATGCGTGTGTTATGTGGTGCAAGCGGCCGCCCGAGGCAAAGTATCCTGCGTCAATTGTCCATCAGGTTTTGCATGGTTTTCCCGCCGTCTCGCGTTTTGCGCTCTCGTTGTCTCGTGGGTCTCGTCTTGCGTATCTTTTTTTAATATCTTCAACGATAGACGTGGCTGTGTGTGGACACTTCGACACTAGCGTGCCGGGTACCAGCTATGCCGTCATGCTGTGAGATGAAACCATGTTTTTGTGCGGCAGGAGTTACTTTGTGAGCTGAAACACTCTCTCCTGAAAGCAACGGCCATGGGAAAACTATATTCGGTCCCTGCCTTCCAGTCACTGTGGTCGCACGACGTCGGGTGTTGCCTTCCCCACGTCGCTGCAGATATGGCGCTTTCTAAAATGAAACTAGGTACCGCCGCATGTTCATCAACATTCCTGTTCTTCTTAAATCATACGTTACTACAAAAATCCATTTTTAACTCAGACTGCTGTGTTGAAGTATTGGTTACCTAGGTTTCTCTCGGTGGGCTTTCTTTCGAGAGAAGCCCCGGTACGTGAAAAAGCTGCCGCGAGAGAAAGTTGGTGAAGAGAAGTGAGCTAAAGCAAAGAAGGCAATGTCTGCATGCTGAACCCGCACAGCACGCTTGTTTTTCTCGAGTAACTTTTTGACCCTGACTCGCAATGTCTTGCATCAATGCACTCAGGTTTCTTTTTTCTTTTGTGTGTTTAGCTTTTACCTTTTTTGCGTCCTGGCAAGCACGCGCCGCTGAACTGTTTTTTTTGTTTGTCGTATGCTGGACAGTTACATTTTGCATACAATGTTGGAAATAAGTTGGCGACGGAGCGTAGTGCCATGGTTTTGGTTTCAATCAAACAGCCGTTGTCTCCACTCAGGCGACGAAGCACGCGCAACTGCAAGCCTGCCGAAGTTTCCCTCACGTACATCCGAACGTAATTGCACGACAGAGGCACCAGCCAGGACGCTGGCAATCCATTGTTTTACATTTGCTTACTTTTGACGAAAATCTGGCACATCAAGAACCAGTAAAACGGTGGCAAGCGGTTTTTCGGAATAGCTCAGCACTGCCTACAGCACTGTACATTTGTGGGATGTCTCAGCCGTAAATACACAAGCAGCAAGTTTCGTCACAACATGTCGCATCAGAATGCAACACAAGACAAAGTGCCCTCGTTTGTACAGCACTTAGAACTAATATTTTTATTTTTTTAAGAATATCTGCTCCAAAAGCCACTTTTGCTGCTCCAAAACACTGTTTTGGTTGCTCCAAAGGTCACATTTGCTGCTCCAGAACACTATTTTGGCTGCTCTGAATGGTGTTCCAAAAATCGCTTAGGCCAATCAAATCACTTCCAATGTAGTTTGCTACAACATCCAACGACGTCT
This sequence comes from Ixodes scapularis, assembly GCF_016920785.2. Taxonomy (NCBI): domain Eukaryota; kingdom Metazoa; phylum Arthropoda; class Arachnida; order Ixodida; family Ixodidae; genus Ixodes; species Ixodes scapularis. Next base: position 47,268,637 of record NW_024609884.1, read on the forward strand.
GCACCCCTACGCAAGCTGGGACAGCTTGCACTTTTGGTTGGAACCTCGACGGAGGTGCCCGCTCTTTGGCGCGGACTTATTGCCGCAAAGGCGCCGTGTAATCGAGATTTCGGTCGGTTGCACGTCACAAGATCCCCAGGTGGCCCAAATTAATCATCAGGCCTCCGCTTGGGCGTGCCCGATACCCTTCGTAGGTCTGGCACATAACACTCCAACTTATCATTAATTTTACCGAAAATGGTTGAGACTTCGCGCCTGCTTTCTACAACGCGAGACATATATGCTTGTACACTGGGAAACACCCGGCGCGTAATGTGACCGACGTGGTGGTCGTTTGACCTTGCATGTGTCTCCTGGTTTAGTAGCCTGAATTGGGTACCTTTATGGAGCTGTATGGCAGACTACCCATTTATTGTCGCTAGCAGAATAGTCAGCAAAAATTATGAATGCCGTAATAAGTATGCTCCAGTGCACATTCATTTGGTTTTACAGTGGAACTGATCTTTTCACGGACGTTTCTCTATTTAGCTGCTAACAGTAAATTAGTTAGTGTCATGAGCAGAAGCAGTCGGAACAGATCATTGTTCTGCGATTTGGCAACAACGGCTTCCCGAAGTTGCACCAGCACAGGATGTCCGTCCATACATTCAGAGGCGCACTGTCGTGTGGAAACTTGTGAAAGGCAACTCCCGGGCTCGCCGACTGGTAGTTCGAGCAAGCAGCTACACAACATTGTGAGCCTATGGATCTTTCGCCAGGCATCAAAGCTAGGCAACATAGATGTGGCCTGCGCCTGTATCGTAGACAAAACATCATTCTCAAACTACAACAGCGGCGAGACGAAACAGACTGCTCCCAATTCTTGGCTCCGAGAGGCGCGCAGGGCAACACAAACTAGCGCATATGTGTTACGGTGATCATGTGGACACCGTTGAGCCAACACCAGGAGGAGAAACTCATGACGTTATTGTTCAGTTTTGCTCTGAGAAGTAAAAACAAACAAAACGTGAGAATGACGTAAACATGACTCTGACATAGTGGCTCAATGTTGGCTGCTCCAACTCCATGGTATTGACTGCGCTGTTGATTGCGCCTCACGTCGCTTGCTAAAGTGAGCTGATTTTGGCGACTTGGCTCATTTGAAAGTTTGCTGGCCAGTTTATTAAATATATAAACAGAATTAGATTGTAATATTTGACATGTGGTCTTCCTTGATGATGCTGAAGAAGGCTGCATAGTTTCCTCAATATCAAAAGTGAAGCGGAGTTGCCCTTTAAGTCTGAATGTACCTGTGGTAGTGGTCCATTACTTTGTGGGGTAGGTGCATGATACAAAACAGTCATGTTGGTGTTGGGAACAGAAACTGAACAACCTTTGCTAAAGTTTCTGGCTTAGTTAAATCTTTATTACACTATTATGCAAGTGAAAAAAGATGAAAAAAGTATCACCTTGGTGCTTTCTTGAACTGTAGAGGATCTAAAGCATGAAGACAGCTAGATGTTGGTTTGGTATGCTCTGAATTGTAGAATTCATTGACTCACAAAGTTTTTACCACAAGAATTTTAATTGGGGCTCAACACCTGAAGTCAAGTGTTGACTAATGTCATGGCCAAAACATTTTTGGAATCCTTATAATCCCCTTTTGTTGTAAGGAATAATTAATTAGTCATTTTCATTCTATAGAAGAGCCTTGCAGACTGTGGTGTTTTCTCTTTTCATCCATAAATGTAGAACCATACCTAACATAAGCTGCTAGAACTTTCATATAACAGTTACTGTAAACAACTTCCTTTTCGTGGGGTCATAATTTCGAAATTTAGAGTGATTAGCTGTGTGTTCTTTACCATATACTGATATATTCATGTGATCAATTTTTTTTGCAATATTTTCAATTTCGTGAAATTCACAAAAATTATGTCTTTGCGAAAATTAAGTTCTTTAAAGTATGGTAATATATTAATGGAAGAATGACCTCTTTGCAGTGTCGGCATCTAGTTTATTGCTTTACTTGGTGTGTTCCCTAAGGTTTGCATGTTTCTTGGGTTGTATCTAAAAGTGGTTATCAGGGTGCATAGTCTTACGTTTAGAAATTGGAGACAGCTTGATTGATTGAACTGGAGTTAACTGCAGCAATATAACCCTTGTCTGGTGCTAAATTTGATTTGTGTGGTCTTTTGGCAGACGGGCTTTTTCGAGCGCCAGTGTGGACGGGGCATGTGCAATGCTAAACCACAGCTGTTCACTCCTCGAGACAGACTTTGCTGGGGAGTTGTCGGAGCGACTCAAGCTTGGCTTTCCACCTTCAGGCATCCTTGACCTTAGTCAGGCTTACTCCATGATCCAAAGCAGCTTTCAACAGGGCAGGATTCAACCGGCAGAGACAGTGGAAAAAGCCAGAGCTGTGTTTTTGGTGAGTTAGTTGGTCTGAGGAGAGAACCCCTTGAACTCTGCTCTCTGTCCCTAACGGCAGTAGCTTCGCAAATTACCGAATCATATGTTAGTACCTAACATTGGATATGAGTTTGGAATAATTACAAAGGGCGTGAAAGCTGGACTGGTTGCTACTGAATCATAATCTTAAAAGAAGTGTGCAAAAATATGAGGACTTTAAATAAACACTCACCACAGACAAGCACATGTTTGGGTAGTTGTTTGCATTTTTCAATTTGTGCAGACAGTTTGCATTTTTTCCAAATAGGGTAAAAAGTCAGATTGATTGCTGTACTGCGTGTTTTTTTTGTGTGTGTGTTTTTGGAAATTTTGGCATCCAATGCCTGGTGGAATAACTAGAAGTCAAACCAATCTTATCAAAGATTAGCTAATTTGGAATCCAAAAAAACTTGAACTCTTGCAAATGTTGCATGAATTCACATGTGCATGTAGCATGCTTGTGTGCCCAACACTTTCTACTAAGAGCCATGTGCCAATTAGGCAGTCATTAGAGCAGTCACAATAATTTCATTATTGCATTGTGAACATACACCCCCCCCCTCCCCCCCCCCCCAATACACTTATTGTGGGCTTGATTTAAAGATCTGCTTAAAGAATGCTTGTCTTTGACTTTTTAGACGACATTGAACAATGTGGAGATGGCACATGAATATATAAAGACGCTTGCTAGTTCTCTTCAGGTGAGTAAAACATAGTTGTGATTATTTTCCAGATGATTCACAACTTTTTGAACTCACTGATCTGCTTTTACAGGAGGACTTGCAGAAGAGCTTTTCCTCAGCTACTGAGCAAGAGACTGCAAAATTAGAGGTTTGTGTCTCATTATATGTACTATATTAATTTTTATTGCTGATTTATAGTTCAATTGCACGTTCAGCAGTTTTCTGCCACCGTTAGATAGGGTGCATTTCCTTTAATATTTCTGTATTCAATGCCCCCTGTTTTGTACTTTGTTCCTAGAGCTGTCTCGCCGACCTCAGCAACTCTGCCCTAAAGTTTCAGTCATTGCTAAGTTCTGGAGTGTCCGAACTCTGCAACACTGCTGTAAAACCACACATAAAGTCATGGGCTGATACATTTCAAGCTACTGATCATTCTTTGACGGAGGTAAGGCATTGAAATTTGAAGTTATGTTTCAAGAGCAACTCCACTGAGATGTATGCACAAAGGAAATGACTGACTTGAGCTTGGTGGAACCATATTAGATTGCAAAACAAATACAGTACAATCCACTTATAACAATACCACATATAACGATGTACTGCTTATAACGATCAGTTTCTAGAGTTTGTAGACTAGAAACGGTCAGTCTAGTCCAGATTCAACGATAATCAGTTATTACGATTGAATTTTCGGGTTTTTTCCTTATCGTTATACTAAGTGGATTCCATTTTATTGCTTTAGAATAAGGCTAGTATTCAAATTGGTATATTTTAGGCTTAGGCAACTGAAAGCTAACCCACCTTTCATAGAGGGCAGTCCAGGTAGAAAACGGGGTAGGCAAACTTTCTGTGTAAGACCCAGAAAGCTTAAAATAATTGATTGACTTGGATCCTCGCCTACTACTCAGGCAGGTGTGAACTGCCATAGAGCATACTACTGAAGACAAAAAGATAACTTTATTTATTCACTCATCTTCTAAGTTAGCAAGTAAACATTTTCCTACAATTAAAGGGGCCCTCCGGAGCTTTCTGCGATCGTCTGTTTATGTTGTTATATTGCATAGTAGGTGCAAGTTAATAGGTATACAAAGTTTTAGATTACATAACCGTTTATTAAGCAGATGGCAGAAGAAATATATCGGGACTATTTTCTCTTGGAAGACAATCCCGCATTCCCTGCCCATCGCTAAAACTTGACCAATGGATGCTGCATCTCGCGGTGAATGCGAACGTTATTATTGCAACACTTTTTAAGCTCGTTGTAAATTGGAGTTTGAGAAAAACGTAAACTGATTGTGGTGCGGGAAACATAGTTCGCAATTATCGCTCCAAAACCAGCGAACTATGTTTTCTCCCCGCAAGCTTGTTGCTAGGGGGTGATTCGTCGGCGCATCGGCTCGTCTGCCTCCCGGGGCGTCTGCAGACATGCGTTTGCGGGACACGTGTTCCTTCTTCCCGTGGATCTCGACTCCGAAGCCAGCTTAGCGATCCTTCCACGTCAACGAGTCAAACTTTTCCTTGTCAACTGTGGAATGCTACTGCGTATTGCAGTAGCAGTACGACGGTGCGGTGCGACGAACGACGACTGCCGAGCACAAAGTCCGGAGAGATTCCTCCGCAAGTCGGCGGTCGGCCGCGTTGGTGATGCAGAGTGACGCAGGAATCCTTCGCTTGCTATTGACTGACGCGTAAAGAGATGCCCCTCCCATTTTCCGGGTTCATCTTAGAAAGGGGGGCGTGCCGGGGGCTTTGATAGCAATTTGAATAGGGAAATCCGCCGCGCATGACTGTAATTTTATGATTTTTAGGATCCTTAGGGCCTGTAGATTGAGTTACCGCCATGAATAGACCATCGCAGAACGCTCCAGAGGGCCCCTTTAAGGCCTGTTCACACACTTGCGACTTCTTTGAACTAGGGTGACCACCTTCCTCCTAGCGAAATGCGGGACACGCGGGGCAAGGGGGGAGGGGGGGAGGTTAGAGGAAATATTAACACGCACACAACGAACCTAGGCTCTGTTAACACATTTATTATCCTGCACTTTTTCTACACCTTCTAATTCCATTGCAGCAGTTAAGCTCAAATAATTTCCACTCCCAGTGATATATTTGTTTTAATGCCAAACATGTTATTAAATGTGTGGAAGTTGAAAACATAAAAATGGACGATATATGAACTCAATGCATGAAATGGAAATAAGAAACAGGAAATCTTTTTCGGGTTATTGTTCCCTGCCAACGCTTACTTTTATCAACATGGTCATACACAATGTTTTAACATTATGCTCTTTTCCGACCGTTGCAAATGTGGCTGCCTTCGCTAAAAAAAAAATCACAGCAACCCTTTTGCATTGACACATCAATTTGAAAATTATTACATTATTTTATATTTAAACTTTTGGCGAGCAATTTTTCTTACGATATTTTGCTACAAAAGGGAGAGGCTCAACGGCGCATGCGCGTCGAATCTCCTGCAAGAACGAAGGTCGCTTCCCGCAATGGTTGGATAGAAAATGGCGTATCATTGCGATTCACACGATTGCCATGCGACCTCCGCGCTTTCCCGTGCCCCGTTGTTTGGCAGCACCATGAGTTGTGGAGTGAATTTTACGACAGTGTGAAGTGCGGGACATTTTGATGATTTTGGAATTTCTCGCGGGACGCGGGACACAAGCCCTCAATGTGGGACAGTCCCGCGAGTCGCGGGACGGGTGGTCACCCTACTTTGAACCGAATGCCTTAGAACCTCTTCAAATCTACGACGAGAGAACACGCTGGCGCCATCTGTGCGGTGACCCTTGAACTGCATTTCACTGGAGCGCATGTTTTGCAGTATTTGCGAGGTCAAATGTTTGTACTATTAATGAGAAATGGTTGTTGATAACATGGACAAAAGCTTTTCGAGCCAAGAAAGAAAAAAAATTATGCGTGAAAAAAAATATAAAATACAGGGTGTCACAAAAGAAAATTTACAGGGTTTTTTTTTCCCGCAAAAATAAACTAGTCATCGCCGAACGCTCATTCTCTGCCCAAAGGTAGCGCTAGAGGTCACAACCAGATGCCAAAGTTTCAACACAATCCGATACCTTATTCAAAAGTTATAAGTGAATTTCTGAAAATTTCAATGGGAAAATGGCGGCCGGCGGAGTTTTTGAATACATGGGGCTCTATGGGCACCAGAAACCGAAAACGGGCAAAATTGGGCTCCATTTTCCCATTGAAATTTTCAGAAAATCACTTATAACTTTTGAATAACGTATTGGATCAAGCTGAAACTGTGGCATCTGGTTGTGACCTTTAGCGCTACCTTTGGGCAGAGAATGAGCGTTCGGCGATGCCTAGTTTATTTTTGCTGTAAAAAAAAAAACCCTGTAAATTTTCTTTTGTGACACCCTGTATATGGGACCGCCAAGTGTTACATGGCTCCCCCATAGGTGGTGCCAGTGTGTTTTCTTGTCATTAGAGATTTTAAGACGTTTCAAGGCACATGGTTCTAAAAAGTCGCAAGCGTATGAACGGGCCTTTACCGTAAAATAACAAGGGAGCACCTCCCCCCCCCACTTTCACTGAAAACTGGGTTAATCTAGACATGGGCACTTGTCCTGTCAAATCGGGCGCTCTTGTTCCTCATAACCAAGTTTTTAACTTCCTAAACAGCATTGGCCTATTACAGCACATTTAAGTGAGTGAATTTTCTTTGTATTGTCTGCATTTCATGAAAGATTTTAAACTCTCATATCATGCCTCACCTTTAACTAAATAGCACCGCAGTTTTTTCTTCTACCATTGTTCTGGCGCACTATGGCCTTAGCAGCCGCTGCGCCATTAAAACCCAAAATCAATCAATCAAATCGGGCGCTTAAAGTATAATTCACACAATTTCCAAGTTTGGGAAATATTAATAGTGGGCGCTTGAACGGAGTGGGCGCTTCTGCAGTATTTTAGGGTAAACCTTTTCTGGCTTCTGTATTTCTGGTACAGTCTAAGCTCACTATAACAGACCTGGTTACAACAGACATTTGCATATAACATACCGATTTGTGAGGTTCAGTTGTTTTTCCTCTATGCACCATTGACTCAACTTCATATCTGCATACAACATACTCCTTCTACAACAGACCGAAATCTTGATCAAAATCAAGGTCTGTTACAGGGATGGGCAGTATTTCAAATACAAGTATTTGAAATACGTATTTGAAATACTTTGTGTATTTTGCATTTGTATTTAATTACAAATTAGGAAATGTATTTGACGTGTGTATTTAAATACTAAAACGTGGGTATTTCAAATACAATTGTAATTAAATACAATTTTGTGGGCGAAAATACATCCCTCAAATTTATTGTCACTGTCCAGAGCAGGAAGAAAACTATGTTCTGCACCGAATGCAGTGTCTCTCAATCAAGCACAAGCGTTTAATGACTTTGTGATTACGGTGCTAGTCCAGGGCAATAATAATGACGAAATCGACGTTCACGGGCAGACTTGCTAAATAAGTGCCTGTGACAACTTGTGATGCTTTCCAACCTGATTTCCATCCATATTTTTACCTGGAACATTCTAAATGCGTGGGTCGTCCAGAGTTTCTTAACTGATGCGAGTTGCAACAATAAAAAAATTCTCTAGCTAGTGCTGCGCGTCTTGGTCGTCTCGGTTCTTTGTTGGTCTATACCAAAATGTAATCGACAAAGAAAAGCTGCTTGAAGCTCTGTACTTTTTCCACCTATTCCGTTCAAGCTGATTACATTTTTTGTGTGATTATATTTCTATTACGTTACTAGAGCCTCGCACACTAACTCCCGAGTGTGCGATTCAAAATGAAAATGAGATACCCAGAAACCCGTTGCAGGTGCCCTGAAGTCGCTGACGCAGATTTTGAGGAATGTATTTGGAAAAGTAATTGGAGGAGACCAAATACATTTGGTTGTATTTGTATCTTGTAATTAAATGCTTTTTTGGAAATGTAATTAGATTTGTAATTAAATACATTTTTGACAAAGTATTTTGTATTTGTATTTCAATACCTATTTGCATGTATTTTGCCCATCCCTGGTCTGTTATAACTAGCTAAGACTGTATTTGCCACCAGTATCTGTTGGGAATATGTGAGATGTCTAGCTTTCCTGATTTTTTTACCTACATTTTTTTGCATCTATGGATTAAACTCGGAATAAACAATATATTAAAAACCTGTAAATATGGCTAATCTTGGGCGAATTCCAAGGGCTTGTGTTTTCACATTGTATACCTGAATTACGATATCCAGTTGTGTTAACCAACATCCCACTTACCGGAAGAAGTTGGAGAGCACAATAGCACTGAATCATGCCTGCATGTTTTATTGTAGGATGATTTCACATCTTATGAGGCCAACGACGGGATTCGGCCATTTTTGCAAACATTCATTGTCACTCTTGATGGAGTTCTGAAGTCTTTCAAGGTAAGCTGTTCTGCTTCAACTTCATCATCATCCATGAACCATATTCTCCCCTTCAATCTCAAATAAATTTATCCATTTTCAGGATGATTTGATTCCTGCAAACTATGACAGCCTAGTCAACCTCACAGCTGCTGAAACAACATTTCAGCTTGAAAAAACCATCTTCAAGTCTTCCTTCAACAGAGTGAGAGTGGTCACTTTATATTTGAGTTCTTAATTATATGGTAGATTGTGTAGTTAAGCTTGCTGTAAACCAAACCTGCACGCTCCTGCTGCTCAGCTGCACCCAGATGCTGATCCAGCTTCTTTATATACTTCAGCCGAACTGCATATGGCACTGAATATACAGAGTGTTTCACGAAACTCTGGCAAATTCAATTTTGTGAAAACCACATCGCACAAGAAAAAAAAGTTAACGTCTTTTTGGTCCCTGCCTAGGAGCTTATTTAGGAAAATTAATATAGTTTAGAATAATTAAGTAATGCATTATTTTTGCATCATTAACTGTTTTAATTATTGAATTTAAAGGTATGGTTTCAATTGGAAACTTGCTGGGCATCATCGAAAACTACTAAATCCCTCCATATTACAATGATATAAGGCCCACGCAGCATTTTATGACGTTTCGAAAAAATGCTTAATTTGAGCTTGTTTCAACTTTCGGCCTCTTATCGGAGTCCATCTCCGTGCCAGCAATCCCGCTCCCCTGTTAAAACGCGCAACATGCATGCACCGTCGGGCATCGTACGTAGAGGCATTCCTTCACACATGCACCCATGTCAGAAAGGCAAACCTCATGTGGCAGTCCGGAGGCTTTCTTATCTACCCTCTTCTACGTGCCGTGCGTGGCGGCGCACGCATGTTGTACGTTTTGACCGCGGGGAGCTTGATTGCTGCCGCAGAGATGCGCTCTGATAAGAAACTGAAACCTAGAACCGCATCCAAATTAAGGATTTTTGCAGAACACAGTAAAACGCTGCGTGCCTTTTATCATTGTATAATGTGGGTTTAGTAGTTTGCAATGATGCCCAGCAAATTTCTAATTAAAACCATACCCTTAAACCCAAAAAGTAAAGAAGTTATTTACTCGAGAATTATAGATGACTTAATTATTCCAAACTATATTAATTTTCCTAAATAGGCACTTGTGCAGGGGCCAAAAATGCATCAACCTTTTTTCTTTTTCTTCTGAGATGTGCAATTTTCACAATATTTAATTTGCCAAAGTTCTGTGAAACACCCTGTATATTGACTATAGTGTGTGTTATACTCTTTATGTAATGCTGTCAATGTTCACACGGCTTTCACAGCACTGCATTTCCACACTGCTGCAGAAATTGGTGGAAATGAGTGAAAGTGCTCAACCTCCACCACCATTAGGGGGCAGTGGAGTGAAGAAAATAATTTTGTTGGTCCTTTTTGCTGTGTTGTTAGACCTATTTCTGGGAGGATTGGGAAAGCTGTGTCTGTGTTGCCATACATTGCACAGACAAGAAATTACTTCAACAGGGCTTCTGATGTTCATGTCAGTTCTTACATTTCAAATATATGAGCAAAACATAGGGTGCAAGTAGTTGGTGGAGGTTAGACATGGTAAAAAGTGCCCGAGATTGGCGTTACTTAGGGCACAATGCAGACTCGTCTCAAAATGTCTGTGTGTTTGTTACTGCCTAAGTGACCCCACTCTCGGGTAGTTTTTACCATGGTTAAATATATACTATGCTTCTTTAAATTGAGATGCCTCCTAGCTTATGTGTTTAAAAGGGGCATAAATAGAGGGGCTGGCTCTAAAATGAGCCAGAAGTATCAGCGCTTGCACATAGGAAGCTCAAATTTTTTGTGAAAGCAGTATTTTAATGTTAGATTTTATGTTGCCAAATTTCGGCATAGCTCCATCCCTGTAAAAAATTTGAGCAACGTCCTTGACATTTTCAACAACTGGCAGATGATTGAGTCACCTGAGAGTTGTGCTTGCAGCTCCATCTCCAGATAGGCACTGAAGGCATGCCTATCTGGCGACTCGGTTATGTGTGTCAGAATTCATTATTCGAAATGGTAAAATTAATCTAACTTTTCACAGGAATGGAGCTATGCAATGAACTTTCACAAGGTAAAATCCACCACTTAAATATGCTTCTCACGAAAATTTTAGCCCTCTGCATGCTGGTACCGATTTTTTCAGCTCATTTTACAGTCAGCCCCTCTATTTATGTCACCCTGTATACATTTATGGAAATCGGAAGAGCTTGTTAGCATTAAATGACTGCTAACAGAACATTTATCTTCTAGCTTGGTGGACTGCAGTTTGACAAGGAATTGCGCTACCTCATCAGTTACATGACTTCAGTGACAACCTGGTCAATCAGGGACAAGTTTTCTCGTGTTTCCCAGATTTCAACGCTTCTCAATATGGAAATGGTATGTAATCATCTGACTTAAAATGAATCCTTTTGTGCCTGATCCAAGCTGTTCGAGCCGTATCAAGTGGAGATATGGGTCGAAAAATTAAGGCTTTTTGGAAATTGTTGATTTTTGCTTTTGCTTGCTTTATTATCATCGGTCATCCTACTTTTAAGAGTAAAAAAAATCCAAACAATATTTGCACGAGAACTTGGAAAAAAAAAAAGACGTGTCTGACTGACTTGCAGTAAGTTGAAAAATCACAAGTTTATGCGAATATCGGCCATCTTCAAGGGGCTGTCACTCGGGACAGCAGCACTTTCTGCATTTATCCGGTTCGGTTTGCAATAGACAACAAAAAGCACGATTTTCGCGTTTGGAACTACCAGAGCAAGCACAAGTTCGAAGAAAGGCAGCGCAAACACAAGCGGAGAACGGCAATGGAAGAACATTTATCGTGGCCTGCTAAGCCTAACCACGAAAACAGCAACTGTTCAACGCGATCGATGCCCCGTTCACGTTTGTCAGTACTACGGAAAAGATTGCATTTTTTAAAAAGAGATAAAAAACACGTGGCTATGAATCTGTAAGTTCAGTGAGGTGCAACATTGGCATGGTAACGACACTTGTGAGCGGTGCGATCTGCCCCACTTGTCATGAGCGTAGATACTGCTCTACGCATCCGGGGGTCGGCTGGGAAACGTAAGGGATTCTTAACGTTTCTCAGACTAAACTGTGAAGAGCAAGTGCACCGGGTGGATCCTTTTACAGCGAAGCTGTTTATGGCTAGGGTTCCATGGATTTTTCGTGTGCGTCGACAAACACTCTACGCTCGCACCGCCGCACGTGCGGCCCAGGCCCCATGCCCCCCCCTGGATATGTGCCTGGCCTGAGTATACCTACTCGTTTTGCATTTTATGTGCACCCCCTACGGCTCCCAAAACAGGCAGGGCTGAAAAACAGTCAGAAAAACACGCGGCAGTGAAAGGGTTAAGTGTGACTATACTTTCTCTCTTTGTCATTGAAGGTGTCCGAAATCCTTGATATCTGGGGAACCAATGCTGGACCAATGACTTGGAGGCTCACTCCAGCTGAAGTGAGGCAGGTCTTGAGCTTGAGGTGAGTGCTGTTATATTGACCATATTTTCCTGGAAACGACAGCCCGTGAGGCACATCAGTATTGTTGAGCTGTGTATATTAATGCGATAGCATTATTAAGCTACCACTCAAAATTTTCTGCTATGTATATACTGGTCTCCTAATGCAATGTAAGTGTGCACAGTAGACCATTTCTGTTCACTGTGCTTGCACCCCAATGCGCAATATGCAGAGTGGCAGTTTGCACTCCTTCCCATCTGCACCCTCTTCAAAGGATCTGACAATCTTGACGTCGTCCTAGATGTCGTGTCCTAGGACGTCATCTTGAGGTCATCCATGACAACGCCCTCGAGATCACCCTAAAGGTTGTCCTAGATGTCGTCCTCTTGGACGTCGTCCTTGAGGTCTTCCTAGAGGTCGTCCTTGATGTCGTCCTAGAGGTCGTCCTAGAGGTCATCTTGGAGGCCGTTCTAGATGTCTTTGACGTCGTCCTCTAGGACATCGTCCTAGGGGGCTATGCAAGACGGCGGGACGAAGAGACCGGGACATAGCCGCCTGCTACGATTGGTCAGCGCCACGCCGCTGGCCAATCGCAGCAGGCAATAATGTTCCGGTCCCTTCGTTCCGCCTTCTTGCATAGCCCCCCTAGACGTCTTCCTTGAGGTCATCCTAGAGGTTGACCTCTAAGGATGTTAGGTCACGTGACCTGATATCACGTGACCTATGTACATGATCTGTGCACGTGACTCTGCATGAGCACATAGCCGGTGTGCAACGTGTGTCACAAAGGCAGTGTGCAGCGATAAATGCTATCGCATTCATAGGTAATCACCCCTGTGGTTTCTACAAATTTGACTCGACCATGAATTTGCTGCCCTGTAATTTTTTTTCTTTTGGTGAATGTTTTCTTTTTTTATTTTCCATTTTGGTCATTGTGTACTATTTCCAACTTCATGATTTTTGAAGACAACACTAAGTTGCAAAAGTATAGAAATAATGAGCGATTCTTCTTGAGTCATCTTTGTATCTTTCAATACCTCCCTTGCTTTTGGATTATTGAAAACAGGACATATCCCTGCTTCAGTGCCATAGCCAGGAATGTTTTTTTGGGGGGAGCTGAGGTGGCTGGGATGTCCCCGACTTGGGGTTTGGAGAGGGTGAGGGGGGTTCAGAACGCATATGTATACTATCGGGTCGGCTGGATTTTGGGGGAAACTAAAGCCCCATAAGCTCCCCCTCCCTCCCTCCCTGGCTGCGTCCCTGCCCTGCTTGCCCATTCTTTTGAGGCATTCAAAGAAAGGTACTAAGGCACAAGTGTGTGAGAACACAGTTATAAATTGCCGCAACAGTATGTCTGGTCTAGTAATGATGATGCAGAAGTACCTTAGGTTCTTCGGTGGGGAAAACACAAAAGAGGAACCAAACATGTGCATCCTATGCTTTTTTATTTTTCTTAATTTCTATGGTCAAAGACTTTTTACTTGTTGAAGGCTAACCAGCTTGACTGCACACTGAATAAATATACTCTTTCTGTACAATATTGAAATTTCCTCATACTGTAAACGACTTAATTTTCGTGTGCACCTAATTTTCGCAAATTTCACGAACCGCCTCCGATTTGTGAACAATTCGGGGAAAATTTCATCACCTCGAAAGCAGCATTGAGACACCAGGAAAACGCGCACCCAAAAAGTATCACGATATAATCATATGCGATATGTGAATAAGATATGGAAAGTATCTTAAAGTAAATAAGACAATAAGTCGGAATTCACACTCACCTCAAGAAGTTTATTTGGCACCTTCAGACAATTCCTGCCAAAGTATGGCCGGTTCATATCACGTCTTTACGGTTCTCGAGATCCGCGTACACTTCAATCAGCCACGCTCTGTGAATGGGCTTCATAGCACTTGCTCGCAAGTTGATCTTAACGTCAACTTAACGTCAGTTGCGTTTTGTCCTTTCTCCATCACCTCTTGTACACATTCGGCATACCACTGGGTAAAGCGATTCCTCATTACAGTCTTGAACACATTGGTAATGTTTAGGTCGTTCAGTTGCAAGAGTCCCGTGCAGCTTGCCGGGACGAAGACATACTCAGTGTTGTTTGCAGCTAGTTTTTTACAGAAGACTCTTTGTACGATGTGCAGCGAAAACGTCAAAAATACAAAGTGCATGTTGACTGGCATCACCCACATGACTCCTGTACGTCTCCTTGTACGGAAGAACAGTGTCAACGAACTGCAGCATTGTGATTTCGTTGCTCCAATGGTTGTCACTGTGCCACACGTCCCAGTCAGTTGGAGACTTCACCTCGGCATGACACCTGTCTGTTTTTGCAAGAGTTTGCCAAAAAGCATCGTAGTCATCAAAACGGTGACTTCCCTTTTGTCGTCGAAGCCAGCCACCCCAACTTTCTTGGAACCTCGGGCCTCCAACGTCCACTTGCTGGCCGGAACCAGCTTGACATCTGTTTGGTCCCAGTTAAGCACCAAGTCGTCGGGAATATTGAAGTTGTTTCTTTTCTCGTCGATAGTATGCAGGAACTTCTTGGCACCCTCGAAATCATTTGGAAAAATTTGCGCAGTCTTCGTAGCCTTCCACTTGATCAATCCAATCCTGTGCAGAAAAGATCTTGCCCAGGGTCTATCGAGAACAAGAGTCCTACCAAACTCTGGCGAGAGTGTGGGTTTGGTCGCCCACACAATGCCCAGTGCAGCAGCGAGGCAAATCCTGGTGTTTACAATCCCACCCGCTTCTCTAAGCTCCACAATGTATGCCCGTACGTCATCATCCAAGTTTCCAAGCACAGGCTTGACACCTCGAAGTCTACAAGGTAAGCTAGCCAGCTCTTCCGAATGACAGGACTTGCAGGCTAGGATATAGGCGGTCTTCACCCTCCTGAGGTTGCTCTTGTTGAGAACCTTTTCTCTTCCATCAGAAAACTTCCTTACTGCAGCAATTGTCCCATTTTCCACAGCATATTTTCCATTCTTGCATCTATGTTCGTCATCGTAAGCAGAGTAGGGCCTTCATTTCCGCTTTTACCAGTCCACGGCGGTAAAAGCGGCAATAACACTTTCATTTGCCGAAGCAAAAGAATGTTTGTCACGTGTGGTCTTGCATACCTGTGGATCAGGCAGTCCCGGCGTATGATGATCTGCCTTCTCGACCACTGGCTTGAAGTAACGTAGTAACAACATCGCGGGACAGCAGACTTACGGGCACAAGAAAACATATACCTCACTGATACAGAGCGTGCTGGCGTCTACGACCACGGAACGCGACCAAGTTAGTTTGGCCCCTAAACCTACTTTGAATTGGCTTATGTACAATCCTTGGACCCCATCGCCCTTTGTCGCTGGCCTTTCATGTAAAGTGCGTGACCTCGAAAAGTGAACTCAAGAAAGGTTCAGGGGTGTGACCAAGTTAGTTTGGACCCTAAACTTATTTACGCACACTCATTCGACCCCATCGCCCTTTGCTGTTGGCCTTTCATGCAGAGTGTGTGACCTCGAAAAGTGAACTCGAGAAAGGTTCACGTCGAAGAAAACCGACGGGAACACTAACCGACTTTTGTCGGCGTCTCGAAGCTGTGGGTAACGGTGGTGATGTCCGGACTATTAGTCACGCAACCTACTGCCGTACTCCCCTTCCTAGATCTTGACTGACTGACTGAAGCTGCAGATTCCTAGAAGGACGGAAGGACAACCGGGCAGGCAAGAGGGCAAGGGGGAGGGCTGTTGTCAGTCTGGATTCGCGAAAATTAGAACCCGTGAATAATGTTTAGTGTTTCAACTATGGCTCGATTCGCAAAACTTTGAGCCTGCGAAAATTGCGTCGTTTACAGTATTACTTCATTATTTCAGATCATGTGTTCATTATACAGGGTGTTTTCTTTTTTAATCTTTACAGATCTTTAAAAAGCTGTGAAAGCTACACTAATGTAATCTGTGCAGGTGAGATATACGGCCAGGGGGACATAATATAGGGTGCTAATCGTCACAATAAGTCGGATAATTAACTAAAATTTGTTCATTAGCTTTTTAATTAGTGAAAATAAACGTATGATTTCAATTAGAAACTTGCTGAGCGTCACCGAAAACCATGAAATAAGTAAATTTTATAGATATTTGGGGCACGTGGAAAAGCACTGAAGTTACCACTTGTGTAACAAGCACAATGCTGGCGGTGCAAAAATGTGAATGATAAGAGGCAGAAAAACCACGCAGTTGCATTTTCATACCGCTTGCCTTGTGCCTGTCACACAAGTGGTAACTTTATCACACTCTGCGCTTCCCACGCACCCCAAACCTTCCTGAAATTTATTTACTTAGTGGTTTCTGATGGACACTCAGCAAATTTTGGACTGGAACCATATCTTTATGTTCTGTCATTTGAAAGTTAACAATTTTTTTAATGAACCAACTTACTGTGATGATTATCTCCCTGTATTATGTCCCCCTGGCCTTATAACTCGCCTGCACAGACAACAATGTGTGTAGCTTTTGCGGTTTTTTTAAAACAAATCTGTAAAGACTTAAAAAAACACCCTGTATTTTCTGCATGCACTCATCTCAACTTAGAAATAGAAGTCGTAGTATTATCAAGTTCTAATCATAACTGTGCAGCGCTGTTTAGGTGCAAACTGCTGATGCTCATATTTCTCAAAATATCTTGCAGAAATGACTTTCGTCAAGAAGACATTCGGAGGCTTAAGCTTTAATTGTTGGGTAACCTCTGCTGCTGGCTTGTAAATATATTGTATTCTTCAGCACCTGGCATATTGAGTTTTTTTTGTAATAAAATGATATTTTGGTGATTAGTACATGTATTGCTCAAAGTGAGTTAACACCTATGTATATCGGAGATCTCTGAGCTAGCATGAGTTTACTGGTATCGCTGTCATCATCTGTCCTGCGAGTTTGGAACAATGAACTATGTAAAATACGTTGGAGCTCCCGCATTGCCCCCTTATTTATTTATTTCTCAATAATGAGTCATTATTATCAAGGGAGAAGAAAGAATTGACTATCATAGCCAAACTGCTGTGGAAATAATGGTTTCGATTGCAATTCAAGGAAAGGTTAGTATACTTTGGAGTGGAACGCTTTTCAGCTATTCTTCTTATATATACAGGGTCTTTCAGTGAATGTTTTAACAAAAAGCCGTGAAAGCTACATGAATGTAGTCTGTGCAGGTGACATATAGCGCAGGGAGTCATAATATAGGGCGATTGATGAAAAAAAAAAAAAAGAAACCCTTTTCGGGAACAAACTGCCAGCCACGACAGGTGTCAAGGATTGCAAAAATACTAATTAGCTAAATAATACACTAATCTATGGTGATTAACTTCTTTATTAGTGCAAATAAACATGTGGTTCCAATGAGAAACTCGCTAAGCATTAGCAAAAACCACTAAATCCAACTCATTTTGGAAAGATACAGGCAGGGGCAGCACTTTACGGTGTTCCAAAAAAACGCTCATTTCGGATGCATTTCTACGTTTTGGTTTCCTATCAGAGTGCATCTTTGCGCCAGCAGTCCTACTGCCCGGTGGCCAAGGCGCGCAACACACATGCACCATACTTCCCTCCATCCTACGAGGGAGGAAAGGCGGTGGCTTCGTTCTTCGGCCACCGGAGAGCAGGACCGCTGGCACAAAGATGCGCTCCAATAGGAAGTTGAAACCTGGAGATGCATCCAAATTAAGCGTTTCTTCGGAATGCCATAAAGTGCTCCCTTGTCATATCGTTCTAAAATGTGTTGATTTAGTGTTTTTCTATAGTGTTTAGCAAGTTTCTCAATGGAACCATGTATTTACTTTTATTAATAAAAAACGGTAATTAGAAAATTTTAGCTAATAACTAATTAGCATGTTTCTGCAATCCTTGACGTCTGCCATGGCTGGCAGTTTGTTCCGGGAAAGAGCTTCTTTTTTTTGCTCAACCACCCTATTTTCAGGAATTTTTTGAAGCCTTGGCTGAAACAGCCAATATATTATTTTGTGCATGGTGTACCCCTTAGCGATTTTTTTTTTTTTTTGCAGGGTTTGATTTTAAAACTGCATTTATTTTTTTATTATTTTTATTGCACATGCTGCCTGGACCACACGTGTCTCCACCATTGGTTGCCATTTTTAAAAATGTGTACAGTAAAAAGAATTACAGTATACGTGCTGCCATCTCTTGGCAGCGCCGCAACCTAAGCTCTGAGCAAGCCTCCGTCGTTCAAAACAGCCAAGGGGCATGCGAGGGTGTGCGGATGACTGTTTGAGTCACACTCGTCCTAAACAGTTTGGGGACGGCTCCAGGTGGACAAGCTAGGCTCGTCCAAAATGGTTAGTGCTACGATTTTTGGACTTACATTAAATACTGCTTAAAGGGCAACTCTGCTTTATTATTGTTTCTGAAAAAAACAATGCAATCCTTTTCAGTATCACCTAGGAAGACCACTCATCAAATATTACAACCTAGTTCTGTCTAAATGTTTTTTAAACGGACTGGCAAACTTTGCAACTCGCCAAGTTGCCGAAATCGGCCGACTCGAGCAGGCAAATTAAGGCATGACCAACAGTGCAGTCAAGGCTACAGCGTGGGCGTAGCCAACATTGAGCTAAACGCCATCACCATTGCCCCCTTTTTGCTTGTTTTTACTTCTCCGGGCAAGTGTAATCGGTGATGTCAGCAACGTTTCCTCTTGGCACGCCTGCGAACTGTGCGGAGTGCGCTTCTAGGGAGCCCTCCAGCCGCTCCGCCGTGGTCCCGCCGTTACCGCCGTCTCCCGCATCGCTACCGCTGCCTTCATCTCACCGTTTAATTATTGTCTCCCAGAGTTTCATCCACACTACAGACACTACGTGCGCACTCCTATGCCACAGTTGTGCAGGCGTCGTCGAATGTCGTAGACACCAAGACTTGATGAAGAGTGCGGTGCAGACGACACTTGCGACTGGCACACGCCCGCCCCCATCCTGCCTGTTGTGCAGAGGATCACGTGAGATCTCGTACCATGGGATTGCCACGTTCTTGGCGGCCCGAAGCCAACGTTGCCGGACGTTGCCAAATTTTCCGTTTCGATTTCTACTTCTGTTTAAAATTAGATATAAAAATATATATCCTATTTTTCGCGAAGCAAATGACGGTAGTGTCTTTTACTAGGGCTTTTTAATGTGCAATTTTCTCATCATCCCGAAATCTTCAGAATTGAGCATAACCTACAAAACAGGCGTTAGTTTTTTTTTCTCCACTCGGTGGCAATTGCAGGAAAAAATAATGGAGATAATGAGCAGCATTCAATCAACCCCTTCAACTTGCAGTCAGAAAAAGCAGTCATGTGATCTGGTGCCAGCTGTACGCCGCCAGAGTTCATCACCATCACGTGCTGGAGTTGGCAAAGCACAGGGCACGTGCTGACTTCCAGAGCCCAAGCCAACTGTTGTCGCTGTACTCCAATCTATGAGCTGCATTTGAACATCGTCACCACGGGGGCTCCATGTCAAAAATGCAACTCACAACCACTGTGTCGTGAAGTTTTGCAAAGGAGAGACTCAAAAAGGATGTCCGATTTTATTCTTGAAATTGCACTGCACATGTACGAGGACACTAGTATTCCACTAGTGCCAATAAGCTAGAGTAAAGGCTCGTTCACTCAGTTGTGTTTGCCTGTGTTAGGACTGCTTGCTCCGAGCTGTTGCTATGGCGACCCTTACGACAAGCAAATGGGAGGCGCTTTGCTGTATCACACAACGCAGTCGACGCAACTGCGCGAATGAGCCTTAAGGTGAGAAACATTCCAACCCATAATCGTTGCACAGCCCCTTTAAAGCATATTTTGCTACTATGCCATCCTTAAGGGATTTATTTTTGCTGTTGTGCAAGCATGTAGCAGAGGTATTACAAACAATACAGTCACGCCTCGTTAATATGTATCCCGTTAATATAGGTGCCCTGCTATATAGACAAGTTTTGGGGACACACTGGGTAAATACATGCAATTTTGTCTTGTTATTATGGACAACTCGCAGCATGGATGATTTTTGGTACTCTATACAGGCTAGTCTTTGCCAAGATATTACACACAGAACTGAAGAGTATTTCTCTACTTGGTAGTCTGTTTGGACACCTGCACACAACGAAAAAGATCCTATCTCTGCACCGGGATCTTGAATTTAGGTAGGCATCAGGTAATAGCCCAAACTCCAGTGAGCTGTGTTTTGGACAATTTTATTGGACAAAACGCGGTTTGACTTAAAATAATCCAGGTTTTCAGATGAAACGGCAGAAGTGTGGTGCACATTTTAATGTTTCTAGCTACTGGGATATCGGAGGCATTAGGTTATCATGCACCTGGGAGCTTTAGGTCATGCTGCCTTTGTAAATAAAACTTCCATATTTTACAGTATTACAAGCTGACAAGGAAAGCCTCCTGCAGTTGGGCACTTCATTCAAGCTGATAATAGTTTTGAGCAAATGGATACTGCTAGTCTCACTTGCAAGTATTAAACAGTCATAGCCCAATCTTGTACATTAGCCGGTTACTTGGCGGTACCATCCCACGTAGAAATTAGGGGTGTCGCGAACTTTTTTCGAACCGGATTTTTAGGTTGAACTTTCAGGGTTCACCATAGTTTTGTTCAACCCGAGACTGGGGTATTTCGGAAAAGGGACGAGAAGAAAAGAGGCCACAAGGAGGCGACGTCTAGTCGAACCGGTTCGACGAACCTTCGAACTTTTCACCAGATTCGACCGGTTCGACTTTGCGGACAGTGTGGCCAGACCTTGATACACGCATGTCTAGGTTTGGAGAATTTATTTTTATGCAAAGGGTTATTTTATTTTATGAACAGTTGAATTAAAAGAAACCAATTCTAATCACTGAAGACGTTAATAGCTTAATTTTTTGTGCTGTATTAACTGAAATAACCAATCAGCGGTGCCCTTAATTTATCCCTTAGCCATTACCATCCAATCCGAAGCCAACTGGCCAGCCTGTCGTGCATGCGCACACGAGTCTAACCTCAATACAAGGTTCGTCGGAATTTCCACGAAAAGTTCGAAAAAGTCGAACCTGGTCAAACTCGAACCTCGGCCGGTTCGCGACACATATCGGTCTGTTTTCATGAAAAGTGTTCTGATGGTTGAACTCTGAAGTAGTTGTCACTGATATAGAACTGTTGTGTTTACCCTTCATAAGAGCTTTTCCGTTTCCCGTTATGTTCGACCGCAGCGGACGCTGCAAGCCATCTCGGCCAATTCAGGTGTCTGAACGTAGCACGTGATACGCTCTCCGCCCATGACTGCACACCCTCTCTAAGGTCACGTGCAGGGTGTCGAACCGGAACCGAACCAAACCGAAAACCGGAACAGAACCGTTATTTTTAGCCGAACCGGAACTGAACCGAACCGAAACCTTCGCCGCCATCTTGGAACTGAACCGGAACCGAACCGAAAAGAAATATAACGGTAACCGGTTCAAAACGGTTCAAGGTAATATTTCTTCTTCCTTTTTTGTTAGTATCACAAAATGAACATATGAAAAAAAAATTGGTGGCTGTATTTCTATCTATTGATCAAATCGTCATATAGAGAATTGCAATGTATGATAAATTGTGGGTTTTCGTGGCACCTTTGTATTGGCACTAGGTTTAACCATATGTCATGTTGTCACGTGACGTTATGGTGTCAATACATGTTGTCAAGTAATGTAATGTGGCCTCGTGACGTCACGTGACTCACTGCGTCAACTCGATTTAATTTGAGGAAGTCATTAGATGTATTAACATTATTCACAACATGACGTAACATGACATTGCAATTTCGCTCCGAGAGTCACCTGACACCGTGACGTAAGCGATTTTCATAACCCCTAGTTGAGTGCTCGGGTTCATGACAATCAGTATCGCCAAATATTCGGGTAATGGCTAATGTCAATTAAATATGAGAATTAATAGCCCAACTCTAACAATATCTGAAGCTCAGGCCAAGCTTTTGCTTTCCAAACCCTAGCCGGTATATAATTAGCGTCAGATCACGTGGCCGCTTGTTCAAATTGCGAGTTGAGGAAATATCGACAGTCGATCTACCCTTTATTTTTTCAGCATCTGTTATTAGGGGAAAACTAATGGATGTTTCCGCAAGCTATCAACGTCAGGGGTTATTTTTTAACACTATTTATTGAAATACAAAAAAAAAAACTGTTGCAAGACCAGTTTTACATTATTGAGGCACCGACATTTTTTTTCGTTGTTGCTGAACTGCATCCGAAAGATGTCCCTGAGAATAGAAGTACTGAAATGACTAAATGCGACTTATTAATGTGACGTTACGTAGAACTACACGTGTGTACGGAAGGAATACCTAAAGAAAGGGGATATTTTAGTGACCTCAGAGGAACAGCCGAACGTTGGCGGTCGCTGTAAGTCTCGCACGAGCGTCGTTCTCAAGTTATTGCCCAAGTTTCGACCCCCTCTGTATTTTGCTTAAATGAGCTATAAAAATGTTTCTATACATTACTTAATACTACTCAGGATCACTCCCAAACGTTAATAAGTGATTGAACTTGGCTTTGCTCTTTTTTCTAGGCAATGACAGTCGCCCAAAGATTAGAGAAATATGAGCATCGTTCGTCCCCTCAACTCGGAGCCAGAAGCGGCCACGTCGCCTAGTGCCTGTCTTATGCCGCCAACGTTAATCATACGCCCCGCGCTGGGGTTTTAAAGGAGGAAAACCCGTGCTGGAGCTCCAGGCATTGTTAGAGTTGGGCTCTTCTCATCACCGCAGTGGTTGGACACGAGCCACTACCCGAGTGTCCACCGAGGCATTGACTGTTACGAGCCGAAGTCGTGTGCTCACGCAGTACTCCTGTCCAATCCATGAGCCGCGCTCGACTGTCGACAGGCGGGTGGTTTTGATCCCACAATTACGACATCAATCTTTGCGAAGGCAAGACTAAAACAAATAGTCTCGTTTAATCCTCGCCATTGCACCGCGACAAAGAAGCTTCTGAATCAGTGGTGGCCTGTGCGAGTACACTTGGGCCAGAGGACCAGTACGCCTCGGAAAAGTCATGAACATTCCAACCCCATATCGTTTCATGACCCCTTTAAACTTCACAGGGTGCAAAATAAAAGCAATGAAGAGTTGCGGTTAATGAGTGTCAAATAAAATTGTCGAATTAACTCACCAACGGAGGAGGCAATTCCTCAGAAATACTTTCAGCCTTTCCACTCTGGTGAAGAAGTAGGACCAGTGAAGCTGTACTATGGTGGGAATGAAGTAATCGCCGGCCGCAAGTGGGCAAGCCAGACTGGAAAGGCTGGAAGGGTTGCCGCCATCTATGCGCAACGGCGGCCACGAGACAACCGGCAAGCCGGTTGTCTGGTTGCCGTCGTCATTTATAGATCGCGGTAGCTCTCCAGAGTTTAGTATCATAATTTGTTTGCTGACGGATACGACACTGGGGAAACTAGCGCGTCTGTGTGTTTGGGGGGGGGGGGGGGGGGGAGGGAGCGGGGGAGTTTTAAAAACATACTGTGTTGTAAAGGTTCCTCTTCCCTGCACCTTTGGCGCAGACCAAAAGGGTGACCCCGGAAACTACTTTGTTTGTAAAAACGCTCTTGCCAAAAAGCACGTTTTTGTCATGCCAGACGCTCGCGCCGTTCCTCACAACGATGCACTAAGAATAATAATACGTGCCTTTCAAATACTTTGCTTTCACTGAGCTCGCACCTCCTGCAGCGTGCCTTTTGCACCGTCGAATTCAAATTTCGCAGCAAGAAGAAATCAGAATGACCACCAGCCTACAGTGCGATGACATCCCGTGCATACCATGCTAAAAAGTTCAACTTTCTGGTGAAATGTGAAATTCGCAACGCTAGCAATAGATGTCCTAATTGTAAAGTTGTGTAGTGTTTATAGCAGTCTCGCGATGAGATATGGCAGCCTAGAGAAATGTTAGAGCGCATGACTATTCTAGCATAGTGTTGTAAAGTGAGGGCCTAAAACAAGTACAGGTAAAACCGAATATAACATTAGCCTCCCGAGGCACTATTTCGCGAAGTTTCGAGCTCATGCAAGCTGATGAAATGTAATTTATACTAAGATTTTAAGAATCTTCGTCTGTTCTTCGCGCTATTTATGTAAGATCATGAATTCCATTGCGTGCATCTTTACGTATCTCTTTTTGCAGTAAGGCGTTCTGCAAGTGATTATTTGGAAAAATAAAATTAATTATCTCTCCCTTTTTGAACATTTCGTGTATTTGACTTCCAATTCATCATGTGAGCACAGAGTCCTTTTTAGCGTGCCCTGCAACCCGATGTTTCACACTGCCAATAAGAAAACAGTAAAACACTTTTACGCATACTCCACAGCTCGCGTAGTTTCGAGTATCGTTTTTCTGCGTCGGTCTAAAGCGGTTATGCGAACTTTATAAAGTAAAATTTATTGATCAATATAAATATATATTTAATTACTAATTGAATATTTGACAACATAAATTGAGGGCCGACCACCCTAAAGCAATGCCCCCCAAATTATTTGAAAGGTTTTCTGCCAATATTTTCCGGCGTTTTTATCCTCGACAGGCACGTTGTAAGTGATATGGGGCGGCCTTACATACGTTTCGGATTTTGAAGCTAATTTTAAATAACTATGTGTTTTGTGTTTCTCACACATATAACTTCTCAAACATATAGAAGTCCGTTATTGCCTTTTTTATGTGGTGAACGTTACTTTTATGTGTCTGTGGGCTGGACAAAAACAAAGTAAACAGGGGCGCACGGCGGAACTATGACGATGACACTTTCTGGCAAACCGCCAAAAAGTGTCTAATCAAGTAGCTGCCATGTCGAGTAGAACGTGAAATACTACTTCATTTTACTTAACAAAAAAAAAAATCCTGAAGGAAGCTTAAGATTCGCCTTTAAAAGTGGAACGCAATAGCGTCAACGGGCCTCGTTTGCATCGCATTCTCATTTGCCGCGCAAGCGTGCCTCGCCTGGCCTAGTGACAAGCGTCTGACTCGCAACTAAAGGGTCGTGGGTTCGAATCCCGTCTAAAATTCTTAATTTTTTTTTTTTTTTAAGGCAAAGGAATTATCTTTAAAAGTGAAATCATTTGAGACATACGGCAAGCTTTAACTCGCATTACATGTCATGTTTTAATCACTCTCATTCCACGCGTGATGTCACGTTTCACGTAAGCATTTTGGGTTGTTTGAAATTCTTGCGCGAGGGTATGTGGCTCTGATGTCATGAAGCTATCGACCAACCAGGATTTTCCAGTCACGCCACCGACATCGGCTTTTCTGCGACATGAGCTCCTTAACGCTATCGTGTTAAAATCATCAATTAGCAAGGATGATGCTCATTTGCAAATTAAATTGTCCAGCATCTTGTCCAGAACAAACCTCAACAGCCAGGCTATGCCAGCTTATTCTGTATAAAAAAATGTTCACTTGGGCAAGTGCTATTTTGGGCCAGATTCGATCTGAGTGCGAAGGTGCGTATATATTAGAGTGAACAAGTGCAATTACTCCTTGCGCCATGATTAGTCGCATACAACAGGCATTTGGATTGCCGCTCGGAGTTTCTATAGAAATAGACTGAAAGGAATTATCCTAAAACATTTGTTGCATTTTGAAAATTTCATTGCTTTTAGCTCAGTTGGGTCGTCATCATATACATATATATTGTGAAGTGTATTTCGTGAACCTTACTTCATGATATATATCGCCACGAAGAGCTCATTCCATAATTTTATGTGATGTAATTAATTCCTTAGTTCAAGAACACGATTTCACTTTTAATACTGCGACACAAAGTTGTACCAATCACGGGTATTTTAGACGACCTACCACACTTCGCGACATTTTATACCGTGTAAATAGATCAGCTTGAACTTTAGAATTTTACTTAAACACGAAGAAAAGACAAGGAAATACAGTATAGTTCTAAATTTGAAGCTGATCTATTTACAGGCATGTACCAATAAGCTCAACTCTTTACTCTTGTACTTAAACATTTTGATTCAGGTAAAATATATGTTACTGGTAAACAAAGGGATGTTGAGTCGTAGGAACACGACGTTATGTATGTTAATGTAGATTTTCTTCTACTGTTGCGTCGAAATTAAAGAACTGAATTTCATATTTTTGGCGCCTAAAAACAAAAGTAAAGTGCGCGGACGATCGAAGAAACTATATAGTTACTCGTTTCACGGCGTAAATAGTGTATATTGCCAGAACAACGCAAAAAATATATTCTCAATTTAGCAATTCAAACCGGTTCGAACCGGTTTGAACCGTTATTTTTTGCTCCCCGGAACTGAACCGGAACCGAACCGAAAGCCGTGAACCCGAACCGGAACCGGAACCGAACCGATAAAAATTTCGGTTCGACACCCTGGTCACGTGACACTCGGATGGCCTTGGATTGGCTCCGATTTCTCATAGTATCCGCTGCGGTCGGTCGTAAGGTAAAAAAGAGTATGTAACCATGGGTGTCAGTAGAGTTCAATGGATTCAAACAATGGCAGTTGCTTTGCTGCTGAATACTTTGGGGTGTGTGATATCTTTTATGATACATTCAGTGGTACAAAATTGAAGGCTGCTGGAGAAGTAGCTCGTAACTTTATTTCAAAACAAGCAGACATTTGATGTGGGTGAGGAATCTTTTTGCTCAGCTCACTGTTATTGGAAGCTTGGTTGACTCCAGAACTTCGGTTAGGTATTCTTTTACTTTCTCGTCCATTTTTTGTCTTATCAAGTCGCTCCCAGTTTGTATAATTTTGTTCATTATCAGAACGCCAAGCCAGTTGAACAGTTCTGTTGCGCCGGTGAATCTGGTCACTCGCACCTGGCCAAACTCTTGAAACTGCGGTAGAAGAGATTGGATTAATCATATGTACAGTCACGCCATAACTTAACCCCTTGGCTACTGATCACGAGTGCCAATTGTGCCATCCATTACGAAACCGGCTACGAGCCTTACTCTTGTTTCGGTTTTGGAGCTGTTTCGTGCACACTCTGGCACATGGAGGTGCTACCTCCGCCCCCTTGAGGTTACTTTGTTATTTGTTTCAAATGTTCACCAACAGGTGAAAAAACGACATAGCCTCAGCTTGGATGCCTGCTTTCGTTGGTGAAAAAGGAACAAAAATAGAATCATCATTTGAAAGTGATGAGTGCTCCACCATTTCTGATGACGAGTCGTACCACCTCTCTGGTGACTCCGGAACTTCATTTAAAATCGTCAATATGCAATAAAATTTAAGAAAGCATTCACTTGGCTTCCAGATATTGTTTGTTGCTACTCGCCTTCCTGAATGTTTGGATCAGTACCACAGAGTGAAGAACTACTGAATGAACATATCGTATGTCGAGGAATCAACAGTGAGGGCAACAAATATCTCTGAGCGGCTTCGAATTACCGAACGTCACTGTTCGGTTCGTTTGCAGCCGACCGAAGAAAAAGAAAGGGGGCGAGAGAGCAAAAGAGAAAATGCCTTTTTTTATTATTAATATTCTTATTTGTATTATTATTGTTATTAGTATTACTGTTGTTGTTAGTGGCATTGTTTTTGTTGCACAAAAAATTGGGTTCGCAAGAGCTCGCCCTGATAAAGAAGAACACCACTCTATCTTTTATCATTTTTACATTGAAACCTGAAAGCAAAGCAATAGCAGTTCCTTCTGATCGGTTACATCGATTGTACATTTCTTTGTTTTCACAATGCTGCTCCTCCACTTTCCGCTTAGCTTTCATGGACCGACCCGTGGCATATGTATAATTCATAGGACTGCTGGTAAAAAAAAAACAAAAAAAAAAAAACGCCCCTTAAAACATTAACAAAAAAAAATGCATGGTCGCATTGAGCTTTTAATTTTATGCATGACGGTACAATTTACAACACAGTTTGCGCGAAGACCGCAGCTACGCTTTTTCATACATTTTACTGGCTAAGCTGGTGGCCAGGATGAGCCCATTGTTAATTCTGCTGCGCTCTGTACTAACTTTCTGGCTGCAGTCGTCGTAGACATTTGCACTGGTCGTCAAGAGGACAACCTCGCTTAATTCCATATATTTCAGGATTATGTGCTTTTATATTTGGAAATGCTAATTAACGTCTCTACGTCATGTATTACCTAAAAGGGTAAATGTTTTTTTCGTGTAACCTTGTTTTTAGACATGATCACCAGCCTGCGCACACACTTGATACAACCAGTCAGTGGTCAATCGCGCAGCAGGGTGCAACCTAAGTGCCGTCTACTACGGTGTGTGTACCACTGCGGCATTCGCGCGTGTCATTCAGAAACGCAGTCAAAGTTCGTAAAGCAAATGTTATCGGGACAAAAGACGAACATGCGTCCCGGTACCGTAGTCTCAGGAAAGTAAAAAGCAACCAAAAATCCCAATGTCTTCGGTGTAGTTGGCTGCGCCGTAAGTGAACCGACAAATTCATGCCTTTGTTCGCCATTTTAGTAAACTTCTAAATGAAATTAAATCGTAATACTTGATAGTGCACTTTCTAGGCGATACTTTAGATAACTGCAGTGACTTTTTTTCTCGTTCTTTTTTTCTCGTTCTTTTTTTTTTGTGTGTGTGGATTGTGCGTCACATGTCACAATTTAAGGGGGGGGGGGGGGGACTGGCTAGAGATTAAACTTCTGAACTACTCAAGTGATCAGAATTAAATTTGCAGGGGAGATTTAACGTCAGATGTAGGTGTACTGTACAGACTTTCAGCTCTCTGGGACATTTTTACATTCCTGCACAGGGGGATGTGGGACTTCGGACTATCTAGTTTTTATAACTCAAACGTAAATATCTCAGGAAGAGTTATTACCTCAAAATATGAGATGCATGATCTCTCCTTTGTAAATTTTGAAAAACATAGTTTTTCCTCAATGAGGAGTTCAACTTAAAATAATTAGATAGCCCGAACCTAGTGGTTCGGGCTACCTACTGGCGCCACTAGGCCGCTGAACCTAGTGGCGCCACTGGTACGACAGCTAGCCTGGGGTCTAACGACCATCACGCAGTAGTAGTACACGAACGCACGCCGGTATGATGCTCACCCAGATCGAAACGGGCAGTGGTGAGGATTGAACACGGGATCTCTGAGTTTTAGTTAATTCGAGCGTGTTGTTATAATGAATACTTAAAAACGAAAGAATAACATTAAGGACATTTCGTCGTTGCTAATTGAAAGAGAGTGGTCGTCCGTGTACGTCTTTAATTTTAATATTTCTATTCTTTCATTTTTAAGTACTCCGAGTTTTGCAGCGCGAGTTTTCGCTTCACGTGCTCCGAGCTGCAGTGCGTGTCGCACTATTCCCGCGTGGCATCGCGGCAGCGGCGGCGTAGCCAAACTTGATCGTGAGATCGGTCTATTTGTCTCGCGAGCGCGTCCGCAAGACGCGACCATGCTGTGCTGGCTTCACCATTAACGCGATACAACCATAAAAGCGGCGCTGTAACGTCCGGTTATGCACCTGCCACGTTTGAATACAAGAATCTGTAGATGTGCAATTGCAAAACGTTAAAAAAAATTAAGAAAAAAAAAATACATGAAAAGATCGAGGGACACCTAAGCATTCCTTATGAGTTGTGAATGCGAAAGCGTGCAAGCTGCTCGTCCGCTCTCTTTTTCGTCTGCTGCATATTTTTCGTCGCCGGTCGGCGCGTGTGCTCCCCTGGTGACCTTGGACGCTCCGCGCTGATGGACACGCAGCGCCATGGGGTGAGCGGTCGTGGAAAGTGACGAGCGCAGCGGCCAATGGGAGCCCCGTCGACGCGCGCCAGGCAATGGAACCGAAGGAAGCTATCTGCCGTTTTCGCGCTTTAGACTGATGACGTCATTTCGCTCCATGAGACCAGTTAATGCTTGCACATTAAAAAGAATTATGCCGCATGCGGCATCAGCGTCATATCAAATATTCCTTTCAGCTTTATTTGTATTACTTTTTTTTTCATAGCCTCCGTGAGTATGTTCTACTTTACATGATGAAGCAGAAACTACTTGCAAAAGCATGTTCCCCTGAACGATGCTCGCACTGCACGAACGCGTGTGCTTGGCAGGGACTCTGAAAGCTCGGAGCTCGCTCTTGTAGCCTCTGTTACGCTGGCACTCATAATTGAACGGAGTACAAAAAACTAGCGAGGATGCGTAACGACGCATGTTCAAAACGCGAGCCACAAATATTCAATTTTGATCGCCTGGAGCGCTGCTCGAAACTTGAGAGCTGCGTGCCTATGGGCGCTTCATAAATGTTTCCTTCGTCGCTTTTAATTCGGCCCTCCGTATGCGCGCCAAGTAGAAGTTGTACTGCCCACGGGGCCTTCACTGAACCGTCTTATTTTGCCCCATCCACCCAGACACTTCTTGTTTGGACTAAACAAGTTCAATTACGTTGGAACCCTTGCTGCGTTCGGTCTCTGATTAACACAGAAAGGCCGATCGCAGGTGGGGTCAGCATATGAGAGAAGAGACCAACCTTGAGAAGTTCGAAGTGGCCTCTGACCTTGAAAATGTTGACGGTGAAACTCATCCTAGCCGCGACGTCATATATCTCGACGTCTACATCGCCCGACATCTCCAGTCCCCAGAAGGGGTTGTAGCTATACTTTGAGCCGACCAGTATCTTGGTGAGGCCAAGACCCCCACCCAGAGTGGCGTTCCCAGATAGGAGATGCAGTGACATGTTGATGTCTCCTCTGCGTTCCAGATCTGGCAGGTTGTACAGCTGGAAGTCGTAAACTTTTCCTTTTGGAAATGGGATTTCCACGTTTATGACCAGGGGTGTGAGGCGATCTACAATTGACTTAGTGGTCTTAAATAGTTTCAGCATGAAGTCCACCGCCTTATTAGCGACAGTCGTAATGTCAAGCTTTGCCACTTCTGCGGCAGCTACATCGTCTTGTCCTGGTGCAGGCACATCGTGTTGTCCTGTAGCTGGTACATCCTGTTGTCCTGCAACAGGTACATCCTCTTGTCCTGCTGCAGTTACATTGTCTTGTCCTGCAGCAGGTATATCGTGTTGTCCTGTAGCTGGTACATCCTGTTGTCCTGCGGCAGGTACATCCTGTTGTCCTGCTGCAGTTATATCGTCTTGTCCTGCAGCAGGTACATCGTGTTGTCCTGTGGCAGGTACATCGTCTTGTCCTGCAGCAGGTATATCGTGTTGTCCTGTAGCTGGTACATCCTGTTGTCCTACGGCAGGTACATCCTGTTGTCCTGCTGCAGTTACATCGTCTTGTCCTGCAGCAGGTACATCGTCTTGTCCTGCAGCAGGTACATCGTGTTGGCCTGCGGCAGGTACATCCTGTTGTCGTGCTGCAGTTACATTGTCTTGTCCAGTAGCAGGTACATCGTGTTGTCCTGCAACAAGTACATCGTCTTGCCCTGCTGCAGGTAAATCGTCTTTTACTTCGGCAGTTACAATGTCTTGTCCTGCGAGTTATGAACGCCGTTTTATTGCTTCAGACTGACAGGTCGTACAAAATGTGTCATATTGATTTAGCTTAACTTAATCTGTCAGTTGGTACTAGTGTTTTGCTTAGATCTGCGTATAAAAGGTCGACATAGAACTCTTCGATATTATGACATGTGCTTCGGCAGCTCGAGTTACGGTGCACACTGTGACAATGTATCTGAAGGTATTTTTTTTTCTGGGAAATGTCATAATAGTGTTTTAGATAAGCTCAAAGGTAAGGTGGCTGATCGACATTTTTCATTCACTTTATATTATTTTATGGCATTGCCTGATCTAAGGATCCATAAATATTTTCGCTCAGAAGAAAAGAAGCTCGACAGAACAAATCGTGAATTGAAAAACCGATGGTACACTAAGTGCAAGGGCATTTACACGCACCGCCAGAATACTGGTGATGTCCGGTAGTAAATAACTATAATAATATTGTCAGAAGTCCAGTAATTTTTACTGAACTTCTGATGTGTGGGTGCAAGTAAGTTACAAAATATATTACTTGTTAATTGTGTCATATGCCTTTTGATAGAAATGACCAAAACAAGGCACCTAGAGCGATTGTCTGCGAACGTTGCAGGCCTGTAATAATAATAATAACAATAATGTTTATTTTTTCGTCAAACAAATGATGGGGGAGACCGAGGAAAAAAGCTGCAACGTGCAGCTTGACAAGTTGCATGTGACAGCCTTATCTTTTTTGCCACGGCTGAACTGTTGAGGGGTAGAGGCTCCGTCAGGCACTTGTGCCTTTATCTCTGCCCCCCATGCGGAAAATATCCGCAAAACAAATAAAGAAAAAAAAAAAAAGTCCCCGGCCCCTCTTTCAAACGAACAGCAGTGGCACAAGAAAATATAAACAAGACACAATGTCCCGCAATGTAACACTCTGGTATCGTCATCATTGTCATCATCTCTTTATTTCTGTGCCCATAAACAACGATTTCATCAAAATTGAGCGAAGGAGTGGTAGTCGCAAATGTTAATGTGGAGCCAGTCCTTTCTGGTGTACCACAGGGTAGTATATTGGGCCTCTTCCTCTTTAACATATACGTGAAAAATATAGTCAATATTAATGTAAGCGCAAAATTTGTAAACTATGCTGATGACACGAGCATACTGTTTTCTGCAGATGATCCTGATCTGTTATTCGATATGGCAAATCTGGCCCTGTCTAGGTTACAAACGTGGAGTCATTACAACGCATTACAAATAAATGTAAAAAAAAAAAAACCAAAGCTATGCTTTTTCGTCCTAAAAATAAACTCGTTACCATTACCAAGGGCATAGTTTTGAATTCAACCAAAATCGAGATTGTGAATTGTTTTAAACTCTTAGGTGTCACGTTTTCTGAAAATATGTCGTGGGAAAGTCATATAAACTCTCTTATTCCAAATCTATCCCAAATTGTGGGCATGTTAAATCGTCATCGTTATATTTTACCAACAAGCGTTAAATTATTAATATAAAATTCTCTATTTTATTCTCACTTAAATTATTGCCATTTAGTTTGGGGAACAACAACTTTAACAAACCTAGAAAAGTTACATGTATTGCAAAAAAAAGCACTGCCTATAGCTGCCGTCTCGTATGATTTTCACACAGCTGGCTTATTTCAGAAATTTCGCGTCGTAAACGTGCATACATTATACGATTGTAGGGTTAGCACTAGCCTTAAAGTAGAGCAACTTAAAGACACAACTTTTTTAACAGATCTTGGACACTTATCAAAAAATGTTCATAATTACCCTACCCGAGGTGCTGAATGTTGGGGGATGGCTACACCAAGAACAAACTATTGCAAACAAATGCTTAAATACACTCTCCCTAATCTACTCAATTCGTATATGACTAAAAGTATAGATTAGGATAAATTATCCCTAAGAGAAGTAAAATCATCATTTTTCTCCAGCAGCTAGAGGTAGTTGCCTTTCTTTCTTTGTAATCTTTGTGACTAGTTTTTGCATAATTTTAACTCTGCTGTCTGTCCTGCCTCAATGTAAAAAAAGGGGGAAAAAATCTAAAATTTGTTTTAAAATGTGTGATAGCGACAATCATTGTACTTTTTTTTTTTCTTGAATCTCGTTTTTCCCGGCTCTGTTGTTGTTTTCTGTAGGCGGTCAGGGACCTGTCAAGCTGTACCTGACAGCTTTTTTTTTCCTGATCGCCACCATCTTATGGTGGAAAATAAACATTATTATTATTATTATGTGCAATTCTCCTGCAATCCAGTAGTTTTGTAGGCGTTAAATTAATAAATGTTCGTTTATTCTATGTATGATTCAGTCACATGTACATAATATACAATAAATTAAAAATTCCCGCCGGCCATCAGCTGCACGATCTTATTTCAATCCCCGTTTTATGATGCAACCGTATTGTATGCTGCATTAAAATTATTTTGTACATAATTTTGCCACTGTTTATGTGATAACTATTTTTTTTAGATATTATTCGCCTCATTACAACAGTAATTAATTATTTTGATCAACTAAAGAAAACATTGAGTCGGAATCGCTTTCCAAAAAACTGACCCGCACAGGCTCAAAAAATTTGCTCCGTGGAGGAGTTTAAATCTCCTTCAGCAATCACATTATGCAACGTGCTCCAACGGGATTGGACACCCATAGTAGAATAAGTGGTGCAATTATTTAAAAAAAGGGCTCAAAAATGTTTTTTTTTTAATTGGCGGCAGAGTTTGTTTTTGTTTTTTTAATTTTTGATGTTCACGTGTTTAAGTGCTAACTTCCCGGCTACCGTACCGCGCAAACACTATATTTACATAATTTAAATCAGTGTGGAAGGACAATATGCTATAAAAGTTTTCTCTACATGATTCAAATATCGTGAGATACAGGCCTGCAAAGTTCGCAAACCCATGTTTTGGATTTTGTTTTTAATGAAAAAGGCGCATAACACAATGAACAGTTATTATTATTCGTAGAAACCTCCCCATCCCCAAATATTAGTTCTAGATGTTGGATGACTGCTAATAATAGTAATACAGTTATTGACCACCAATTATCACTGCGGTAGTGCGCGTACATAAATGCGAGTGTTCGACATACGTTGTGTCCCGAGATTTATATATATTTTTTTTTCTTGGCAAAATTATTTATGGTTTTATTTTTAATATAAATATAGGCTATTACATAAGAATATCAAGTGAATTAAAAATGTCGTCCAGCTACCCTTTGTTTGATCTCATCTGAAATCGCCCATTAATTTAAGGTTACAACTTACAAAAAGTAGACGCCAAATTTGATAGACATTTTTACATCCTTATGTCTGCTGAACAAGGAATTTTATACAGTCACGTTTGCACTGCACGTCGAGTGTTCACCACTGTGATCTTTTGGAAGAATCCAGTGAATATTGAGCTAGCGCTTCGGCTCCAGAAGGCAATCGTACGCCGGGGGCACAGTGGTGAGGTTTCGAAACCTTAGATTCGACATCCCAACGCATATCGAATAATTTCAGTCCAAACGTTGTATATAGACCAATTATCATTCGCTAGACTCCCCCAGTAAATGGCAATCATTTGCTGTCCCCCCCCCCCCTTTTTTTTTTCTTTTTTTTTTTAAGAGTAGTGGAACGTTCACCTGACGTAACCGCTGACAAGAGCGTCACACAAACCCATAGGGTCAACGTCGTCGGACGTGGCAGCACCTTTCCCATACTTCTCTTACAGTGCGTCTTCCGGTTTCCGATACTATCTGCACTAACTGCGCGCCGTGCCCGCATGTTCTCCGAGAGTCGTCACATAGGGCGGTCAAGACTGAGTAATGTTTGGGCATTTACTCGCTGGAACGGCTCGTGTGCGCATTTAGTGTGTCCTTTTCCCCCATCGATCAAACTCCAGCGACATGAGCCAGGCCTTGCGACAAGGTATCTTCTAGCGCTGGAAGTCACGGGGCGCACCTGTGTGTTTCGTTTATGAATACCTCGCTAGTATTTCTCTATATATTTTAACACTCATGCGAGAGGTCATAAGTACAACGCATCAGCGTATACTGTATATACCTGGACAATGCTACCAGGCTTGGTGGTCACCTAATAATCCACTCTAAAAGGTTCCATCCATGGACTCCATGCAGGGCTGGTTTTACGCAAGATTGCCTGACATCCACTGGTATGCCCAGTTAATCTATCCAAAATGTCGCCGCCTTTATCCCCACGCAGTCTGAAGTACGTGTAGCAGCGGCTCCAGTCGCACATTCATGTCTTATTCATGTAACACCTTTGTCATTACCTCAAAACTTTCGGGTAACGAATTACTGCGCTTTTAACGAGTCTACATAGTTTTCGATTCAGATTAAACTGTTAAGCAGAAATTCAGCTTAACAAGTGTGGCATAAGCGAACATGACTAGTTTCTCCCCCCATTTTAGTTCAGTTTTTGACGAGCAGCGCTTTTCCAGCGTACTATCCGACAGCGTTTGAATCGTCGATGGATGGATCGAAATGACTTCGAAAATCGCACCGATTCCCTCCAGGCGAATCACTGAAATGTGTCCGAGCTCGGATATTGAATACGGCAAATAAAATAAGGTGCAGTAGCTGGAACATCCATTTATTTATGTTGGCTAATTCATGACAATACCATGCGATTTCGACAAGGAAGGATATTAATCAGACTTGTGCCTATCTCAAATACCCTACTCAAGATACTGTATTTCTAATACTTTTGGTAATAACTTGGCATCTTGCAAATACATTTGATAGAAAGCATTTGCTCTCTATCTTGATTCTCTGTATCTGGTACTCATTACCTTAAAAAAACACTGACCACCCCCCCTCCCCCACAAAAAAACAAATTTGCCAATCGATTTAACATGGTGTCAGGAGACTACCCAATTAAAATTTTGCTGCAGATTCACGTAGACTTTTAATAAAGCCAAAAAAACTCAACTGCCCGAAACACGAGCACGAAAGCTTATGGCCGGAAGTCACGTGGCTACACCCGATCGCCTTTTTTTTTTCCCTTCTGCTTTTCCAACGCTGAAGCAGACGACGACGAGCTTGCGTGAACCGTCTGTCGTCTGATTGTTTCGCATTTATATCTCTTCCGCTGAATGTCCTGCGTTTGAAGATCGATTGGCCGGTACCACCAACGACAGTTGTGAAGTAGCGGTCCCACGTCCGTCGCTACGTTGGTCCGTCGTGCGCCGCCATGGCGTCGTCCAGTCCGCGGTACGTCGCCATATTGAGAATGACGTGTACATGCACTTCCTGTGATCTGTGCAACATTTTTAATGCGTTAGCGTTAGTACCCACATGACAGGGAAAAGCTGACGGCGTCCGTCTGTGTACAGAACAGTGGAAAGGGAAGCGCGCCCCGTAGAGAAGAGAGTGGTGAAGGACAAAGGCGAGAGGGAGGCGACATCACGGGGTGGAAGCCAATGAGCACGCGGATGCTGGGGCGAGTCTGAACTGGCAGATGTGCGGAGCGCGTATGCTTTGGTTTGTGCTAGCCAAATTACAGGAAGATCCATTGGTGGATCCTTGGGGAATGCGTTAGCATGACCCATGGAAAACTCCACACACGTCCCCCTTTGGGAAACCCTAACACTGACACCGTGACGAAGCCAAAAAGAAGCAGCAAAGTATAGAGGCAGCAAAAGAAAAAGCCAAAACATAAAAGTGAAGAGGTCAGCGTTAGCATTTTCCGAAGGGGGACCTGTTTGACGTCTCCCAAGGGTCATGCTCGCATTCCCTAAGGATCCACAAATGTATCTTTTTTCGATCAACCTATTTGCAGCTTCTTGAAGGCCACAAAAAATGGGGTTCATATTTTTTTTTATTTAATATTGAATAATATTAGATAACCCACGACTTTGAATGCATTTGGTACACATAGTTTTGAACGCCACGTTACCATGAAAACGAGAGTGAGCGTCACTGAAACCTCCCAATTCTCGACCGGCTGTTGTCAGGTGGAAAAAAAAACGAATTTCGAGGCATAAATTGCATAAATACCCTGTCAGTGTCCCTTAAAATGCATTTTTTGAATGTTTAAAAAACTTATGGGAATTTTTTGCGGGAATAGGAATCGGCGCACCCTAGCGCGAAATTGAGCGGTTGCAAACTTGAAGCGGAAGCGGCCGAACACAACACAGAAAACAAGCCAAGACCATAG
Source organism: Ixodes scapularis (assembly GCF_016920785.2). Classification (NCBI taxonomy): domain Eukaryota; kingdom Metazoa; phylum Arthropoda; class Arachnida; order Ixodida; family Ixodidae; genus Ixodes; species Ixodes scapularis. The sequence goes on from NW_024609884.1 coordinate 47,306,316, forward strand.
GTGCAGGCTCGATGCGCCAACAAAAGAACAAGTAGAAAGAAATGAGGAAAGGCAACAAAAAAGAAGACACAAAATGATTTTTGTTTTTTAATGATTGATTTTGCACCCCGCTAGGGCAAGAATGTCCGTTTCTTCGGCCAGTCTGGCAATCTCGGGAACACTGTCTGTGGGGGGAATGGGGATAGCCGTGCTCTTTCATGCAGACAAAGATTGCAACAGCAAGGCAGGAAACAAGCTAGGGGCAGGATGAGCTCTTAGAATGCAAACAAGGAGTTCTCTCAAAGTTGTAGGCCTTTAGTATGGGGGTGAAAAAGGAAGAAATCGACAACCACAAGACAGAAGGGCTTCTTTGTGTCCCTTGTGCCCTTCTTTTTGAAGTTACAGTTACCTCCGAATGCATCATTAGGGTAGTCTACTCTACTTGCGTTTTTTTGTGCCCTTAGTAAAACGATACATCCAAGGTGCGCTTAATAAAACCACTTCAAGATGTGATTTTCTGCGATGTAACCATACGTAGAGCGACCTCTTTCTGCTTGTTGTAACATTCACCAGTGTGATACTGTACTTCTTGTATTATGACTGCGATTTTTTATATTTGCTTTTGTTGCTTGCAAATGTACCATTCTGGTGTCGCTGAAGTCGATATTACACGATGAAGAAGAATCTTCAAAAGTAATTAAATTACTTTACTAAATATTTGTATTCTGCTCAAGATAGTTTGGAAGGAAAGTAACTTAAGTAGTACTCTAAACACATTTTGATGTAGGTATTTAGTAATTTATCTTAAATATTTTATTGACTTTCTTGTCCAACACTAATATTAATATAGCACTGATTTCACCGGGCCAGCATGGCAGGAACTAAACGTTTAATTATTTTTCATCTGTTTCTGACATGGTAATGCCATAAAACCTGGATCGCTTCACAAGTCACACCGTATATCATAAATTGTATTTCATCATGGTATGAAATACAATTGTATTTCATACCATATTGTTGTTGGCAAGGACTGACGCTCTTCGCTTGAAGACAAAACGTTATATGGCAAGTAAGTATATACAGGATCCCAATCGCGCGCATAATTGAACCTTCCGACAAACTTTTCAGACGGCTTATCACAGACTATATTCTAAATATTGGCGTACGGCAAGAAAGCCTCTTTAAAGTTCCAAAGTTCCTATACCGAAGGGGTATGCACCGGGTATAGATTTTTCCCGTTAATTACTTTGTCCGTCTTGCATAACTAACGCCACTAAGGGGTTGCGATGCTCGATGTAGTCCCAAAGCTGGCTACCGAGGGCTTCAGCGTCTCCGAAACTCGTTCAGCGAGTTGAGTTTGCTGCCGAGGTCTTTCATGGCTTCGTTGATGGCCATCGCTCCGTCGGTTTCAACCAGCTGGATGATTTTGCCTTTGTTTGCGTTCACGACCCAATTGAGAATGCTGCGCAGCGCCCAGTTGAAGAGGACCGACGCCCCAGTGGCCTTGGTGACGTGTATGTCGCTCAGGCGGATCACCTGCGCATTAAGAAAGAATACAGGTTGCCCTTGTAAAGACACACTCCGGGCAAAAAATAAAACATCAAGAATCCGACAAAGGAAAGTTTATGCAGCGCTGTGCACGCATATACACGCAGCGTTTAAAAAATATATATATATAGTATTTGCCTGACCTCTGGAAACGCACGTGCAGTTGGAATGCACCGTTTCGTTCGTGGCAATAAGAAGTAGCTTGTCGGAGGTGTCGGGTGTGTGTTATCGTCTTGCGCGTGCTTAACGGTCGCTTGTCAAAGGGACGCGTGGTCTCACCGCCGAGCTACGGTTTTTGCATGTGACCTTTGTAAATCTTGGATCATTTATGGACGGCCGATCCATCTTCATTCAAGCGGCCGTGGCTGCTGCGCACACGCATTGCCAGATTTGTGAAACGTCGAAGCGCGCGCGCTCAATGTCGGCACTCGTACCGCATGTTTGCAAACATCACGAGTGCCCATTAGTGACGACCGCGACCAAAATCGTCGCTCCGGTCGGCCTTTCGTGATTGGCCAAGAACTCAGTATGACTTCTTGTAAGATTCATTCTGCTACATGGGCGGAATTAAGGGTATCGTCAACTTCGGCGGTGTTGTTGAGGACGCTTTGGTTGTATACTGCACCCCTAAGCCGACAGTGCAGTGGAAGCTGCGTGCTCGTTCGACCATGTGATACGTCCATCTTTCGCCACGTGATCACTGTCAGAGAGGGGGGTCGGGTGACAAAAGGGAGGCGGTTGAATGGTCCGGCGAGCGCGTAGCTCCCACCGTGCTGTCAGCTGTCTATACTCTTTACATACACAACGTCGAACTTGTCTATCACAACAAATGATAGTATCAAAACCATTGAAACAAGCAATGGTCGTGACGTCACTGTTTGGAACCATAGGAGGGCGCCACAAAACATCTCGTCGCCACCTGTGATGGCAAATTCACAGCTCACTGCGCAATATCCAAAGCCTAACAACTCTCACCTGTCTGTCGCTTTGGAAAACGAACAAACGGGACGAAAAACGGCGATCAAAGGGACAGGACAAAAGGAACAATGAACAACTAGTCCAACTTACCACCTTAAAAACAAAGCACGCGCCCTTCGCACGAATGCTGAAAGGGCACCGACTAGAAGCTCCCCTATTTTTTAAAGGTTTACACTGTATTGTTCCTTAAATGCGTTTTTGGCCGCAAGCATTTCATCATCGCCTTCCGAAGTGGCAAGTTTCTGTCGCAGGGCACGTCTTTACCGCGTGCTGGGTTGTTTCTTCTGTAGATGATTGGAACCGACTCTTTGCGATTCCGCTGTCTATACCTCTCGGCTCAGTATGAAAATAACCTTACAGCTCGGCAGGTCCGAGCTTTACACTTCGAAACGCGAGCAAAGCACGCGCTAAATGCACAAACAGAGCAGATGGCAGCGGTCAGAAGCAGTGTAAACGATTTTGAAAGTTTACAAAATTAACAGCGTGGAAAAAGGGAATCCCGGAGAAAAGCTCACCGGAGAAAAACTCACCGGAGAAAAGCTCACCGGAGATAAGCTCACCGGAGAAAAACTCACCGCAAAAGCGGCGGATGCGGAGAAAAGCTCACCGGCCATTGAGCGTATGCGGAGAAAAGCTCACTTATATTTTTTCTTCTTTTTATATGGAGGCTGTCATTAAAATTCGTCAGCTTTGTAAAAAAAATGTCCTTTTTGTATATTGCTCCCAAATTAATAATTGCGGGCGAGTGTTTTCTGTGGCTTACTCTCGAGGCAACGAAAGCCTAACTGAGAATTTTATGAACTTGAAGAACAGGAAAAAGTTAAAAAATTTAATGATGTTTGCCTAAAACCTAAAAAATCAAAGCTGTAACTGCCGAAAATTCAAAAGTGCACGCGCAACAACGCGGTGCCTGAAATTCTCTTTGAAGCTTTTGTTAACCTTTGAAAACAAGATAAAACAGTCAATAGGATATCGAGGCTTCTTTCTTCCACGGACATGCACTCTTTCTAGCCGTTCGTGCTGGTGTTTTCACACGTTCCCTTTGTGTGATACTGAGTGCCCTTCTACGGTGAGCCACCCATGACCTTCGGAGCTGCGCAATGGCACCGTTGTTACTCTTAACCTATAGAAGAAGTAGTCTTCTGTTATGCAGCGAATAGGGCGAATTGGTAAACGTTATACATGATGAAAACCGCTCAAACGACGACGACGGTGTGAAGAAAGCAAACACGACAAGCGAAGCTGTTCTCGCAACTAAAGTTTTGTTAGTGAAATTAACAGAAACAAAACAGCGTAGCCGACACTGATTACATCAACAAACACCTTCTTATCTATTAGGCACTACACAATATTTGGAGCTGAACCGGTTCACACACCGCTTTTCATTATAGCTCGCAAGGAACAAACCTCTTTATTTGACAGAGCTAGCGACGGCGCGCTGTCAGCTGTCAATAATTTGTTGCCATTTTATCGGTGTACGATGTTTTGATTTTATGCTTGCAGCTTCATTATTTATAGAATGGGTGATTACTAATTTCTGAGGAATCGGTAAATATGCTCAATGAACTTCAAGAATATTACAAACGAAAAGGACATTTTTATTGAACTGACGAATACGAATTGTGTTAAATTGCCACGTTTGGCGCAGAATCAAGCTAAGCTAAAAAAAAATAAATATCGGTGAGCTCTTCTCCGCATCCGCTCAAAGGCCGGTGAGCTTTTCTCCGCATCTGCCGGTTTTGCGGTGAGCTTTTCTCCGGTGATCTTTTCTCCTGTGAGCTTATCTCCGGTGAGCTTTTCTCCGGTGAGCTTTTCTCCGGTGAGCTTTTCTCCGCCGCCCGAAAAAAGGATGGCGGAGAGAAGGCCATTGTTATATATGACGGGTCATTTTCATTTTCCTTTCGATTGTTTCATTCTTATATACTCGCATATACCTCTTGTCCTCTTGGTTCATTTAATAACCTGGCTTGAAGACTTGAGTGAAGAACGCAAGAATTGTTTAAGGCGAATCTTTAGTTTTCATTTTCTTCTATCTTTTTTTAGGGTAGATGGCGGAAAAAAAAAGGGGGGGGGGGCATTAATACTTTTTCCGCCCTTGATTCTGTCTTTTGGAGTTACTTTGCAGATGTGCTAAGCTCAAAATCTGCAGTGTTGACCCACCTTGAGCCGACGCAGGGTAGGCGCTCCATCCTTGCCGACGTTTATGTCCATGAAGATGCTCACATCCCGTAGCTTGGCGCCGACGTGGCCCCCGAATGGAATGTAGAGCCAGGTTCTCGACCAGCCGGACTCGAGGTGCAAGTCCTTGGCTCCCAAGTGCACCAGAACGTCGAACGAAGTGTCGGAGAAGTGGAAAGTGCAGTTGTCGCTGCGGTAAACGGAGTTGACGCCGTGCAGCACTGCGTTGGACAGCTTGAAGCCGTTGTAGTGCAAGTCACCCAGGACAGCCGGTTTGATTTTGGCTTGGATAGCTTCGCTTGTCTGCACTTCTTCGAGGATCTGATCCACGAAGTCGTTGGCATCTTCGATTTCCTCGTTGGTCTCTCCGCTGGTCGTCTGCTCTGCCGGGCTCGACGTTGTTTGCACGCTTGTGGGTTTCACTGTCCCCGTTGATGTCTCTGAAACGAGAACCTTGAGCATCTTTACTCCGAGTCAACTATTTTGTGCTACGTTGTAAAGGCTAGCGTAGCTTTCGCAGTGCTCCAACTCTGTAAAAGGTTGCGCGAGCGCATGCGAATGAGACGCAAGAGGAAGCCACGTGCTCTCACAGCAGCGTGGGGCTGCAGCACTGTGGAAGCCACTCTAGCCTCGGCACTAGAGAGTTTTAGAATATAGGGCCCAAACGGCTTGGGTCCCCCAAGCTGCTTGGGGGACCCCAAGCGTTGGGGCGCCCATCCTAAAACTCTCTGCAGCATAAAATAATTGACGCCGAGTATAAGGGCCTAGCTGCATGCTGCACATCCTTTACGATTTGGAGAGATTCCCCTTGCAGTGGTTTTGCATTAATGTAATCGTGATCTACGCATCGCTTTCTGCTAACTTTCTTCGGAGTTACTTTGTAAGTGCCTTGACAGGTCTGTTTATCACTAAACAATAATTAAAAAATAGCAAGAAATTTAAATTTTGGATTTCGTCACGTGCATGTTATCGCCCGTACTATTGAATGTCAATTATGTCCCAAAACTCCTTGATGTGAAGTCACTATGACGTATATTATAAACCAGCCGTTTCTAATTCTTATTATGTAGTCTTTAAAAATAGATTTCTCAAAAACGTTATTTCACACGCTTTAGAAACATTAAAAATAAAAAGTTAGAAAGAAAAATATCATATACTCCTTTCCAGCCACAGCTCTTTCCAATACGACAGCCTCGAGCTCGTAGTCTCCACTTCGCTCGCACGTGGGTGAAAATGAGATAGGAGGTGGTATTCAGTGGGCGCCATATATTTGAGCGCAGTGTTCACAGCGCACTCTCAGGACGAGCGCTGCCGCACCTTTTAACTTAAGAACTGCAACCTAGGTGGTGTGGTATGCACGGTGCGGAAGTGTTGTGGAAGCCTTGTCTCAGTGTCCACAGCGCACGCTCAGGACGACCGCTGATGTACCTTGTAAGAACCACAACCTAGTTAGTGGTGTGGTATGCACGTTGCGGAAGCGTTGGAACCTCATCGTATACTCTCGCTCCCTGCGGCAACCGACTCAACGATGACCGCCGGTGAGTACAGGCTGCCGGACACCTCCGAAGGAAGAAAGCCTGAATTTTCCTGCGTCACTAAAAGAGGCCACCGTAGGCGCGCATTGGACACGACTGCTGCTGCGTCAGTATTCGGCTGGGATTCGTATTCTATGCAGCAACCCAATTTGTGCTTTACGGTGGCCTTCCTTAGTGGCGCAGAGAAATTCAGCTCTTACGGTGCGTTTCCGGGATCCGCGCCGGCGACGAGCGGATTCTGGTGCCGGGCGAGATCCGCTCGCCCAAGATCTGGATCGCTTCGGGACCCATATCCAAATGTTTTGCCATCGACGAGTCGATTTGACCACCCGGCTTCAAAATCCATTCGCCGCAGCGCCGATCAAACCGCCAATCCGCCAGCGTATTCTTTTTTAAGGAAAAGGGTTTTCAAAGTAAAAATGAATAAAGAGCAAAAATGACCATATACATATCTGTACGTCTACAAAATGAAAAATCGTTCACTTTTAACATATCGCTTCAGCAACGCCCATTTGTGCAGCAGCTGAATCATGCTAAAAATAACCATAACCGTACATTCTAATCCAACCCGCTTTTCGGTTTCCGCAAATTATTTTTTTTTTGTCACAAAGAATGAGGCTTGTTACCGCCCGATTCCTAATTAGGCGCACTCGAAAACTCGCACTTTAAATACGCCCGTTTGTTTGAAGACACGGGGCCCCCATGAGACCGTGTTAAGCCTTGTGGCGCATATTTCGGTGGAAACGCTTCTATCAAGAAGCTCGTGAACCAAGATCGCTGTGACAAATTAATGGTGATTGAGTGCCACCTTCGTTGAGATCAGTTTAGATGTTGCCGCCATGGCCTTTGCGAATGAGTACGTGAAAGAATCGAGTGCACAAAGTCGCCAAAGCTACGGAATGAACAAGTTATTCGCTTCTTGTTTCCTTTCGCCATTTTGCCTGTCAAGGAGCGGAAGTCGCGTTAAATACCAACGCACGTTCTAGCAGATCGACCTACGAACAGCCCCGACGCAGAGCGTCGGGCTTATTATTGATTCACATACGAACCGTTTCCTGATTTTCGAACGAAGGGTTTCAAGGTAACAGCTTCTGGTTTGTCCGCGGTCGGTTTCTTTCCTGTTTTTAAGTAGTGCAGTAGACACTCTGTAAGACGAATACTGAACTGCTAGGTAGGCGTGCTGAATTTCCGGTTTCTCTTCCTAGACACTCGATCACGAATGACGGGGAAATGAGTTTACCTTGACCGAGAATTCCCGCAAGAAGCCATGCGAGCAGGAACACCCGAAGAAGCATGGTGACGAGGCGGGGACAATCTGAAACATCGCACAAATGGGGTTAATACGTGAAAAGCGCTCCTTTCAGCCGGTCGCCCCATCTCGGGCTGACCATTTAAAACGAGTTGCGAATGACAAGCTATCCAAGCAGCAAACTTACCACCTGCTTTTCAGAAAGGCTGCCAAAAACAGACGCAGCGTAATGCCTCGTAACTTCCCTATTAATCTCCTGTTATCGATTATCGTAGAATCTAAGCTACAATGGTGACTGTGGTAAACCGTTAATGAAACTCTAAGGAATTTCGACCTCGTCGCGGCTTTCTTTACCCGGCGAGCGCGGTTTAACTTGGGATGTAGTATGACCACGGGTACGCTTTCAACGCCGATAAAAATGGATGTCCCAACGTTCAAGGTCAGAGCCAGAATTTCTACCCCCGGTGTGTCCATTGTAGCCATAAAAATCACTCTTCTTATCATTTCTTTTTTTTTTTTCTTTTTTTTTTTTTCATACGCGCGGTGCGAGCGCACAAAAGCGAGCATCAAACCGCGCGGAACCGTACATTTCCTGACTGGACGTCCCATGACGTGGCTGCTTTCTGCGCACCTTTTTGTTCTTGGGACAAATGCCATGGGGCAGCAGAGAGTGAACAGGACGTTTTGTTCGAGCGTTTAGCCCCAGAAGTCGACACAAAAGCGGCAGTTTTCACCTTCTGTTCGCCCCGTCGCCATCGGACAGTCGCTCCTGACTGGCCGCTTGTAACCAAAACCGAGAGTCGGACTGCAGCCCTTTAGGCTTTCGCTCGTGGCCGAAGAGGACGTCGCAATGTGAACGCCTCTAATAAATCATGAAACGTACTATAATGCGGAGTGAACTATAATACGACAGCTTACAGCCCTATAACACAGTGGTTTTATTAGTACATTGCTCCTTGCCCACACGACTGCATATGCTTGTCGAATGAATTGCTTCCTTCCTTGGTGTAAAAGGCTATGCCCCCTCACACACACACACACAAAAAAAAAACTGTTTCGAAGGCAAGGTTAATCCTGAGCTACTTTTTAGTACGCGCTTTCGTTTAAAGGGCACTACATACAGTATGAAATGGGGCGGGGGGGGGGGGGGGGGGGGCATACGAATTAATTCAGGCACGGATTGAAAAGCGTGGAGGGAACCGCCTGCATGGCGACATGACCTTTTTTTTTTTTTTTTTTACGTTGATACATTTTATAGATAAAATTAGCCATAAAGAAGCCGTTCCTTGTTTGTCTCTTAGCGAAACGTCGGCTGCGATTTCGAGTCTTCACAAAAAAGTTTATTTTCGGGTATAACTTTTTTTAGTTCTTCCAACCAGCTTTTACTGCCTTAATTCGTGCCTTGTTTATCGCAGATGTTGACTTGCACCCGCCCTGCCCGGCGTCGACATTTTGAGTCTTGAAGCGTACAAATCTATTGTAATTGATCAATGCTGCTGTTGGGCCAGTTGGTGCTGAATCTTCTAACAGCGGCAGGGTATAGGTATACTGGTTGAGAGATGCGATAGCGCAGAGTATTTATACCCATGCTTTTCTGCATAATAAACAGCTGAAGTTAGCCCATTGTGTTGTCCTGTTGTCTCCTCTCGTCCGTGTCTAAAAGCGCTACAATGTTCTCGATATTATAATTAATCCTCTGCCTTTTGTGAAGACTAAAGGCTGGACTCCGTGGAGTGAAAAAACGACGAATTTCGCCTCATTCGCTCTGGGTGTGCTCATCAAGTGCGCGCAGAGCGAACGTGCCACTGAGCGAATTTCATCGGTTGTTCGCCGCATGTTCGTTGCCCCGAGTCCAGCCTTTAGTAGGGATTTTTAGCAAATTGTTACCGCGTTCTGCGTACCGCACTACGGGAGCCTTTGAAGCATGCTTTTAAGCGCGCACCCGGTGCGCGGTGTAAGATACACTCTTTAGGCGAGGACACGGCGGGGCTGAATGCGCGGCGCGAGGAATCAGCGTTCGACGGACATCTGAGAGGCTCCATCATTCCGCGGCCACCGTGCCCGTAGAGTAACTGTATAGGCTCTATACAGTTACTCTACGTGCCCGCGGCTGACAGTGTCGCCGGCGGTCAAACGGCGAAACTGTGTGAGAGCGAAAAAAATTATCTCGTTGCCATGACACCCCGGTACACCGTGGGTTTCTGCACGCGCAACAACCTCGCTGGAGCTCTGCGCGTGTGGAGCATGAGGCGGCACGAGCCGTCTTGTGCACTGCTGCCTGCCTCCTGCGTCTTACACCGTGCCCATAAAGCCCCTCAATTACAGTGCACTACCAGTGCTGCGCTTTGCCGCCATGATCTTCCCAAAGGCTGCACGTTGCACGCGCCTCGTGCATCGACGAACCTTGCGCTACTTTTGAAACATGAAGGGACTTTACGTGCCCACGGGTCGACGAGTCATCTGCCGGCGCCGCTTGAAACCATAGTGAGAGAGAGTGAAAAGCGAACTTTATCGGCACGGTCGCGAGGAACGTCCTCACCTGAAAAGTATTATCTTACACGGTGCCCGGGTGACACCGTGACCGCGGGGAGCGCGCTTAAAAGCATGCATCAAAGGCTCCGGTAGCGCGGTACCCGGAACACGGTAACGGTTCGCTAAAAGTCCCTGTTACCCATACAAAGATGGCAGCCTCCGGTGCCGTTTAAACGTTCCTCCAACGTACCCTTCCGTTGAGTTGTGCTCACACAGAAGCTCCTTGGCCTTCGTCGATGTCACGTGCGATATGTGTCGCGTCGTTGTCGCCGCTCTACGGGATCCATTTGAAATGAAACATTCGGAATATCTCTCCGTGATCTCAAACCCCCCACAGTTTTTGCGAAAAGAGGCGAGTGCGTCATGCCAAGGCTTCCCGAGTTGGCTGGTTTTCCCTGGGCGCTGCGGTTCGCTGACTCCGCTCCGTGTCCGTTCCAACGAAGCCGGCTCAGAAGGCGGGCAAGCGCTTCGAGGCGAAGCAATTTCTTGTCTCGTAGCGTGACCAATTAGGCTTCGTGTTTGCTTACTTTCCAACATATATGTTTACCCTTTAAATTTGCAACAAATACCAAGTTTTGTTTGTTTTGTTCATTTACATTGAACTTTTTTTTCTTCTTTCTTCTAATCCTCTTGTTAAAGTGTTAAATTTATTTCAATTATATTATTCGAGCAATCGCTGTGTGAATTTATCCTTTCACGGCTGGATAAATTGAGTGCGGCCAAGCGAAGCAATTTTAAAGCTTGCGCATCTCACATTGGTCCCGCGTCTCACGAAACGCGGCCCAACATTTCCTGCAAAAACTACTACGCATCGCATTTAAAAAAAAAAAAAAAAAAAATGACATTTTGGTCGCGGTAAAGGGGTACGGAAACCAAATTCTGGAGCTCATCTCTTTGATTCAACGTGACGCAGGTAGCAGTAGAACCTCAGAAACATCAATATTTCATTGGAAAATGCAAGAAAACCTATTTTAAACTGAATTAAATAATACCAAAAACCACGTGGTTGTTGGTTACGAAGCTTCAGTGGAATGTCGTGACCAACGTTACCCGATGAACTCAGTCGGAAAACTCCCACGGAGAGCGTGATCCCTTCTAAGACACGCGCTGACACACGTCAGTTTCCGCTGATATCCCCTAGATTCGGAAATGCTGTTTGAAGCGTCATCCTTCTTGCCCGCTGCGGTCGTGTCTTGAACTGCCGTTGCTGACGCGCCGCAGCGAGCGAGAAGATTGGCGCTTCGAACAGCGTTAGCCCGGCCGAGGGGTACGAGAAGGGATTACGCTCTCCGTGGGAGTTTGCCAACTGAGTTGATCCAGTAACTTTGGTCGTGACAGCATCGGCCTCCGAAAGCAGCGCCACTATACGGGAAGTACGCTGACTAGTTCAAATTACCTAGATCAATACTTAATGCCGAAGGTTTGGTGAGAAAAGCCAAAGCACAGTTGGCCACCTTGGATTCACTCTTCCATCCGATCGCTTCCATTCATCCTTTCACGTCACTGACTTCAGGGGCTGGTCGGCTGATGAACTATCTTTTTCTACGAGTCATGTGCTGCGTTCAACGTCGTTCTCACCGAAAGACGTCGAGCTTTCGAAGTGTCCCGGGTTTACGTCGCAGTCGCAGAGCTGTGCCGGTATCCGCTTTTGTGCGCGGTAGACGCGACAAACTACCGCGATGAACGCTATGATAATTTAATCATCCGCGTTTTTCCACAGCTAGCTTTGCACCTGCTGCACGATTGGTAACTTTGGTGCGCCCCCGAGTTTCCCACGAGCTTCAAGTCGTTCTAAAAAGAGTTGATTTAGTGGTTTTCGATGACGCTCAGCATGTTCCTAATTGAAACCATATAATTATTCTTACTAATTAAAAAGTTGAATAAGGAAGTTTAGTTAATTATCTGACTTATCGCAAAGATTAGACACCTATATGATGTTCCCCTGGCCGTATAAAGGCCGGTTCTCACATGCAGCGGAGCGCTGATGTAGCGCTTCTCACGTGCCGTCAGCTACTTATCGTCTGCCATGATGTACAGTTTTGTCGGTGCGATACAAAGCTGGTGAACGCTCCCGTCGGCACGTGCTTAGCGCGAGGTCAGCGCTATGCTTGTAGCGCTTCGCTGCATGTGAGAACAGGCCTTAACTCACCTGCACAAACTGCATTAGTGCACCTTTTACGAATATTTTTTTGTAATAAATCTGTTCGAGTTAAAACATAACCGGTATATACTTATATAGCCGAGGCCGAAATAGAACGAAGGTCAGTTATGGTTTTCATTCAAACGCCTTCCAACGGTCAATTAAAGCGAGGGTAATCTTCCGCCCACACTCCCTTTCCGCCTTAATAAGAATGGCAACGGTAACGTGACAGACGTGGGAAGCGAGCGTAGATCGAACCTGGCTTTCGATGCCTATCTTGCGAGACGGATACTCTTTGCAAGTCCAGCGTGGAACAAAATCGTCCAGCTTGTGATCAAATCGCCAGCATCTCCATGTTCTGTGTCACACCAAGTCCAAGCGCTATACGATTTTCGGGAGTCAGTCAAGCAGCGCCAAAAGTGCACCGTCACGGCGGTCGTCGTCTTTGTGCTATCACCGGCTACAGACCGAAAGAAGCGCAGGATCACGGCTCTGCGTATTGATTGAAATTTAGCCGAGGGGGACGGAGGGAGGGAGAGGGAGGGAGCAAATGGGACTGGCTCCCGAGGATTTCACTGCGCTCAAACCTAAGGTGAAGCGGTGTATGCAACGGCACCTCTCGCTCGTGTTGTGGAAGGGCGGTATGATCGCTAAATAAGCCCGAAGCAACCTGAAGTCCCTGACGTTAATGCAACCCCAGGGCAAAAATAACAAACAAAAAATGCGAAGCGAGGGTTCCAGAGGACGTTGACTGGAAACTGGTGTACGCACCTGCGGGCCGCCCCAACCGACAGGCGTTGGAGCTCCAGACGGGATCTCTCTGAGGCTTTGCGAAGGGAATAATGGCGGCAGTCGGTCTGGCGTGATAGAGCGAGGAAGGGCGAAGCCACTTGGCTCGTATTTATGCCCCCCGGGGCATTTTTCTCGGTGTCAGCGCGTGACTGAGTCAGAGAGCCAGTGAAGCATCCACGCGAAACTTTGTGGAAAACTTCGGATGTATTCCACATCCGAAACGCGGGGAAGAATAAGCCACAAATAAACGTTGAATTGAAGGTCCGAAATAACTTATGTTTGACCTGTTTACTTGCGTGCATAAATGACAAGACGCATTAAGAATGTGTGGAATGTGCGGAATGGAGGCGCCGGCGGTATGAACGTCACGATAAAGAACGGATCCTGACTACGCCTAGGAATTCGTGCAAATTCCTCTTGAAGTAGGGGTTGACTCTGCACTTGTTTACTAATATCGTGAATACTGGTGATGGAAACACGGATTGAAAAGGGGCGCCGAATGCGACTCATTAATCTATCATCGCACAATCAATAGGAATTGGAAAGTGGTAGGTCATTTGGCCCGTGCTGTTTGCTCTTTTTTTGTGCAGGTCTCGGCGGTGAAAGATTAAACGAGAGGGCGACCAACGTTGTCGTGTAAGCTCCGGGTGTGCTTGCTGTCTCTTATTTCGGGTAATAGATAATGTCATCACGCTAACGACACACCAGCAATACTTACTCATGCACAGCTCCTAAGTGGTACCATCCCCGTGGCATAAAATGGTAAAAATAGGTTTTGCAAGCGACATTATAATTTGCCATAAAGGGATATATACGGCGCCTCTACGAAGATGTGTTTCGTAAAAACATCGCATTAAAAGTTCTCTTATCGAAATGAATGGAAGAACGCTGGGTTTGTGTGCAGTGTGGGCACCATAGGGCTACTGTCATTCCTGCTTTAGTTTTAGTGATGACAATACACTAGGCGTCAGCCAAACAAAACAAAACAATATAAAGAGCATAACAGGTGTCGCTGCGCCCATGGAGTTTATGTTACAATGTCATAAAAGTTGCCCCACATGTTCGTGTATATGTGCAAAACATTGGAAACTCAGAAATCACCAAATATCGCTTTGTGACATTACCTGTCAGAATATGTATCCTACTGTTAAATTTTATCAATCTGCGATACGCGCAATTGTAAAGTACATTTAATATTATTTAGGAATTCTGCGGCTCTCCATTGACAGTCATAGCAGCAGTGACGTACCATGCTAACACGTACAGAAAAAAGGACATGTACACAAAAGCGGTCTGAATAAATACAGAAAAGTAACATGAACACACAAGTGGTCTAATTTAACAAAAAAAAAATGACGTTCATAGCATCAGTAAATTTCCATTTGAAGAAAGTGCTGTCATTATTTAGCGAATTCCATGGTATTGCCCGAGGTAAAAAAAAAAAAAATATTTGAAAACGTGTGAATCTGTACTGGTGGATAGATTTGGCACGATTGATTCTGGACGATCCGGTAGAGGAGAACGTGATATAATTATTAACACTGAGGTTAAATTTGCCATGACGAAAGGAATACAGGTATTTTAATTAGCTTATTGTTGCCCTGGCTTCTAATGTTTGAACGTTGACTTGTTAGTGCGATATAGAAATATAGTTTCCGAATGCGTTGAGAAGTCGTGAATGCGAAAGCATGCAAGCCGCTCGTCCCTCTCTTTTTCGTCTGCTGCGTACTTTTCGTCGCCGGTCAGCGCGCGTGCTCCCTTGGGCACGCTGATGGACACGCAGCGCCATGGGGTGAGCGGTCGTAGAAACTGACGAGCGCAGCGGCCAATGGGAGCCCCCTCGACGCGCGCCAGCCAATGGAACCGAAGGCGATCGCGGAAACTAGGTGCCGTTTTCGCGCTTCAAACTGATGACGTCAGTTCGCTCCATGGGACCAGTTAATGCTTTCGCATTAAAATGAAGTTACCGCGAAAGTTAACAAATGGATCTAGATTCTAGACTCATTCAGCGCTTTAAGCACGTCTAAAGTAGAATTCGGTGACCTATACATTGCGTAAATGACAAATGGCGTCCCTCGAACAACCACTTTGCAGAGTAATGCCTCAAAATTAGCCACATCCGCCCGGAGAACCTATAACTTTATTGCCATGCGTGCGATTGCGAAAACCAAACGTACACTGCGCGACACTGTTAGCGCAAACAAGCTATATATATATATATATTTTTTTTTTTATAAAAGGGTTGTAATATAAATTATCCGTGTGGCAAAAAGTACTCATTCGGGTCTCACTGAGGCGGGAAAATTCGGTGCCCGTCGACACCTCTTTGGAGTTAAAATTCAAAAACGGCGCCAATATCGCGTCCGCGCTAACAGTGTCGCGCAGTGTATAGAAAAGGCCTACAAGTTTAAATTGATATCTACTGCAAAACTAAAGCGAGGAACTACAAACCCTAAATGTCGCGAGGTAACAAAAGGAACGAAAACAGGATGTCTAGATACCTTCCCGCGTCCTCACGCCTTCACGGTCTCCATGGTCACGTGGAGTCCCGCCGGTCGACCAGGGCGCTTCCAAGGTGCTTCATATTTGTAAGCGTGCGCGAGTCAAATCGACCTAAGCCGCCGTCACACACTCGTATACACATCGTGCAAAAGTCACGGTCTGCAGACATGATGACATCTGCGGACACACCTCATATGCACCTTTGAAGGCTTCATACGTGCTCTTAACCTGCCTAAAAACAGTTCTTGTACATACGCCGATCTGAGCGTCATACGAATAAGAGTACACTCCTCAGACGATTTCTTCAGACTGTCTTTTGTATGATGTATTAGCAGTATGACCGCAGCTCACTTGGTAACAAGGTTTCTAATGTCGGCTTCATCGAAACACCTGAAGATCCCAGGACAACGTGGCTGCACGTGCTCGTGGTTTCGCCCAGTTCGTGCGACTAGTTTACTGTACGGAGGCGTTTCCGCGCTTCCTCCGGCGTCGTCCGTGCTCACGTTATATGAATCTCTACGTGCGTCGTAAGCAAAGAAAATAACAGATCGACCGATTTAGATTATTGCAAAATAACGAGCCAACGGAAGAAGGCCACATCATCGGTCGACACGCTCGTGAAAACAGGCGGGAACGTAATCGGCACATGCGCGCGCGGATATGAAAGGCAGATCCGTCGGATGGGGCTCTTGCAGCTTAGACGTACCTGAGGCGGCGGAGAGGGCGAGAGACGTCCACGAGTCCTACCTGTGCCCAGGAGCCCGGCGACATGCAGGACGACGGGCCTCGGGGTTCGAGAAAGCCGAGGTATAGTTTTCGGCGTGCCCCTGGGTCTTTCACCGGTACACTGACCCAACGGGGCTCGGCGATCAAAATGAAACTGGTTCAGTTTCACCGCGGGAAGGGCGACGGGTGTCCTTGGTTCTCCCGAAGCAGAAAGGAGGCAACCGGTTATTTAGTAGTCCCCACTGCCGCCCTCTTACACGAGATACGCTAATCCTTGGAGTTGAACGCCAAACAAAAGGTCGGCCGATAGCACCGCCGCTACGACCTCTCTCTCGTTCTCTCTCTTTCTCTCTCTGTCTCTCGCTCTTTCTGGAGGGGAAATGCCGGTCGATCTGACGTTTTCTGTGGAAAGTACGAGAGCCAGGGCGTTACCCGCGAAATGACTCACGTGATTGAGCCCTGGTCGAATTGATCGTGTTCACGAAGGAAACGAAAGTTCACCTCTACGCCCCGTAGACGCCAAGTTTCTGCTAGTGACTTTTACCCTTTGGAGAATCAAGTCGAACTCAGACCATGGCATCTGAACGGACGATGAAACCGCCTTGATCTGTCAGTCTTGTGACTCTTTTTAACGTGAATAACATCGCCTCTCCAGCCCTCCTCAGGGCGGTGTTAAAAGCGTGGACTTGTGAATTGCGTGATCAAAAGCATCCCTACCGCATTAGTAATGCACTGACAGTTCCTTGCTCGTGGTCATGTAAAGAATGTTTATTAAGAATACGAAATTTTGGACCACGTTACTTGGCATCCTGAGCCTGGTGACTGCTGAAACTGGGAAGGCGCTGCCCACATTAATTACTTACGAAATATTTTAGTTCTAATCGAATAAAATCGAAAGAAACGTTTAGTTTTGTGTGTGTGTTTGTGTGTGTGTGTGTGTGTTCGTCTGCTTTTTCCCCGCGGCGGGTGTCCTTCGCGTGATTGTTTTCTAAAAAAATTCCGGACAACTTTTTTGTTCCGAAGTGCAGCTGTCCTTGGAAAGTTAATGAGCACGTTCTCCTGCCAATAACCAGAGGTGCCAGCATGTTTTTACTTTCTGTTTGAAATGGGACCTTTGACGGCTGCTAAGACCCCTGTGCATGTCAACTGTGGCGGTTGGTGGGGGGCATGTGTGATGACTCATCTTAAATTGAAAAAAACAACTCCCGGTGCCCTCGAAAGAGACAGAAGGGTACGTACCCACAAAGGCCTAGTCGAGGCCGAGCATTCGATCTCGAGTTGAATTATCTATTTTTATAAACGCTAATACGTCATTGTTTTGTATTGATTAACGCTGCTAAGGCACTGGCCAAGCAACCAATAAATAATTGAATTCATATAATACGCACACGTACAGCCATTAAGCGCGAGCTTCGTTATTTATTTATTGTGTAAGTATTTGTTTTTTTACATTCTCGGAAGCAGTGATATTACTCAGACTTGTGCCTATCTCAAGTACTCTACTCAAGATACCGTGTCTTAAATACTTTTTGGAGTATCTTGGTATTTTACAAATACCTTTTGATGGAAGGTATTTAATACTCTATTTTAATTACTATTCTGCGTATCTTGTACTTATTATCTTAAATACATTTTTGACATTCCGCCTTTTTTCGAGTTTTTCGGTATGAAGTGAGGTGAGTGTGGCACGGGCAAACGTGAACATTCTTTCGAGCAACCGAATCCTGTTGCTAGCTCCGATTAGCTACGGTGACTTTAACTGAGCTCGTGAAAATATCGCTTTTTTGCCGACTATGACTCATATTTCAGCCCTAAGTTCGTACAATGAAGGTTCTCCCCCCGTCTTCACAAACGCGCCTTTTGTTTCTATAAAGTTTTCCCCCAAAAAATCCTCAATCCAAAGTTGTGGATTTACGGAAGTAAAGATGCCACCCTGAGGCGCAAGCAGACCGGGAAACGACCTACGAGAACAATGCAGACTTAAGTATCAAGAAATAACAGATAGAAGAAAATGAGAAGTGGACATACACAAAAAAGTAAACATTTTTATTTTGTTTTTTTACATTTGACCCCGCTAAAAAAACGTCGAGTTTTTTTTTTTTTTTTTTTTTTTGTTAGTCCGGCATTTATTGCTTTCGCGAACACTGTCTGTAATCGAACATTGATAACCAGAGAACAGTACAGGAAACGAACAGGAGCTGGGGGACCTCTCAAAATGCCAACAAAGTGTCCCCCAACGTTGAGCTCTTCTCTGAACGCAACCTACTTGAAGAAGGTGCGACCATTGCCGTGGTCATTATGTCGATTTTCCATGTTATCCATTCACTCATATCCGTGTCCCAAGTTCGTTTATAGCGGGGAGCATACGGAATATGGTTTGTAGTTAAACGATGCGTCTCAGGTGCGCCGCAGGATGTGATATTCAGCGATGTCACTATTGGCGAAACGCTCTGTCCCGTTTGTCACCTCCACACCTCAGCGTTTACCCAACAAAAGGCCTCTGCACATGCCCACGGGCCTTGGCATGTTCGTGTCATCTTTTTAATAGAGCGCGGGGCATAGTGTAATGAAAAAAATACCAAAAATTTGTGAAGTGACGTTAAGTGCCGGATCTCCCCCGAAAGCAGTCGTCAGAGGATCCGAACTTGACCCAGGTGTGCTTTTGTGCTGAGCTGGGCAGGGTGGATGCTGCATTGTTCATGCAGGCCGGAGTGGTAGCAAAAGAGCCCCTCCCCCCCTCACCGGAGAGCACGAACTCCAGCCGAACGCTGACGCCGCGTTCGGTTAAGTCAGCCGAGCGCTGAGCCATTGTATTTGTTGTCCTCATCCATCAAGTTCTAAAGTTAACCGCTTTGGGCGCCACGATCTGATCTCCTCCCCAATAGCTAAAGCGACCTCTTTCTTGTTGTCCCAGAAATGTTTTGTAATATTGCCACGTGCATTGTCCAGCGAGCGCGTGACTGAATGGTTACCGCGCTTGGCTCTCGCGTGGAGGCTCTCGCGCGGAGTCTCCGGGTTCGATACCAGAAAGCGGACTTCTCTTTTATTCATTTCTTCAACTTGACATTCTGGTAAGTTAGAGAATTATGTCTAATTGACCGAGTTACGAATGTTCTACGCGCCGAACTTTCTACGCCGAATGTTTCAGAAACTCACGCGGGTCAAAAGGTGCTCCGAGTGGCGGTCCGGAGTCAGTCTCGCCCCAGCGCTCGATCCTGCTGTTTCGCCGACATCGACGCCTGCGACACTAGCCTTTCTCTCTTCTGTTTTGGGAACAAGTTTGCCCCATTAAAGGTCTAGTTTCTTCAGTTATTCGCCGCCTCATCATTTATCATTCGTAACAATATTTTGCTCTTTATTGTCGGACTGCGTAAAATACTCTACGATACTTCTTTTTTTTTTTTCGTGTTGTGTTGTTGCGTGCTAATAAACCATTCTGGTAACCCAGATTTGCGTAGCTGCATAATTGGTGTTATCAATGACGTCGATACAAATTAAGCAATGCGGAAGTATCTTTAAAAGTAACTGGAATACATTTCGAAGTATTTGTACTTTACTCAAGATACTTTACAGTGAAAGTAACTTGAGTAGTATTTTAAATACTTTATGACACAGGTATTTAGTAACTTAACTTAAATACTTTCATCGAGTATTTTGTCTAACACTGATATTACTTTAGCAGAAATCGCAGGTTCGGGAGGTTTTGATAATGAATGTGTGTGCACAGTATACGAGCACCGGCTCGAGCCTCTCGTTTGAAAGCCTTTAGTGGCCGCTCGTGTATTCGTAACCGCGAATTCCGAAGTAAGTGTGGATTCAGAATAGCAATGGGTACAAGTTGCACAGCAAGCAGCACACTTGTGGTTAGTACTATATATATACAGTCAGTTCGTGTTGTCCTGTCCTGTTTCCCCACTCTCCAGGGTTAAAAAAAATATAAGTTCTTAACCAGCTCGCCTGCACCCTTGCATTAACTTCAATAATCTACCATTTGCAGAAATTGTCAACTTGGGAGGATTTGGTGTGAGCCTATGAGGTGCGCGTGAACGCGGCACCAGCGAAGGCAAGCAAGGGTTGCCTCTTCAAACGAGCTCTCGTGCAAAGCAGGTGCCCAGGTGCGCCTACCACTTTGCTTTCAAACGGCAATTCTGAAAATGGATCGATGTAAGCGATGCATGTGTAAGTGCTTGCACTCCTTTCAGACTTTCCTTTTAAATTAATTGAGCATAAAATCTGTCAGTAACCTTTCCGTGCAGGAGGCCACCTTGCAAAGCTCGCGCTTGGAGCTCATAGGCTAGAAACTGAGGAAGAGGAGGAGATGGGGAGTGCGCTGCAGTCAGAACACCGAGCTCTGGTTGCAATGATTAGTGGGTAGACGCTAAGCTAGCCGCATTTTGTCTATACTCGCTGTTCGAACGCGTTCGTGCGCCGAACACCGGCGTCCGGCGCTCGTCGTTTGCTTTCAAAGCGTGTGTAGAAAAGGCCAGAGTGTCGAACCGAAACTTTTATCGGTTCGGTTCGGGTTCTGGGTTAACGGCGGCCGGTTCAGTTCCGGTTCAGTTCCAGAGAGAAAAAATAACGGTTCCAACCGGTTCCAACCAGTTTCAACCGCTAAATTGAGAATATATTTTCCGCGTTGTTTTCGCAATAGGCACCGCACCATCTCCGCCGTGAAACGAGTATTCTATAGGGAGTATTCACTGGTGGCCATATCTGTGTGCGCGAATTCTGAACGCGTGCTGATGGCGAGCTTCCACAGTTCTTTTGCAACGTGCGTTCCGCACCATCGAGAGTGCCGGTCTCAGCAGCCTATTGATGTGAGCTCGTTCTGAGCATGCGCTTTAAACAGCACCCACAAATATGGCGTCCAGTGTATACTTCCTATAAAGATTCACTGGCAGCCATAGCTGAGCTCGCTGCTGCTTAGCACGTGCTGGCTGCAAGCTTCCATAACGCTTTCAACACGCAGATTGCACGCCATCAAGATTGTCTTCTTTGGAAGACCATAAAAAAGAACTCATCCCGAGCATGCGCTGTGAGCAGTCACCTCAAATATGGTGTTCAGTGAATACCACCTGAAGTTTCTTTTACTCTTTGTACAATCCACTAGATACCAAAATTAAAAAAAAAACGGTACTTAGTTTAGACGCGACAGTAAAATAAGGTCTAGATTAACGTACAAAACGTCGTGTTTATGTGACTCAACATCCATTAGTTTACCTCAGTCACATATATTTTACCTGAATCGAAAGGTTGTGACGAAGTGTGGTAGGTCGCCTAAATTACCCGCGAGTGGTACAAATTTGCGTCGCAGTATAAAAGGTTAAATCGTAGCTGTGCCCTTCAACTAAGAAATTAATTACAGTGCATAAAATCATGAAATGGACGCATCGTTGCCGTATATATCGTGCAATATAGTTTACGAAGTACGTTTCACAATATATACGATGACGATGCAACTGAGCTTAAAGCAATACTATATTGAACATGTCGCGAAAGCTTTGGGACAAGCCCTTTCAGTCTACCTTTTGTAGAAACACTGAGCGGCAATCACAACGCTTGTTTTCCTAACCAATATTTACTTCGTGCGACTTGCGTCCAGAAAGGTGCAGGGCGGTGTACTTTCGGCCGTATATATCTGAATACACTGCTATACACTTTTCTGCTCCGGTGCAGGAGGCATGCAGGTAAATCGAAAGGAGCTTTCAGCACTGTGATGCAGGCGAAGAATCATGCAGAAAGGAATCAGGATCAACCGGCAGTGCCTGGCTGTTGAGGTATGTTCTTGACAAGGTGCCGGTCAATGCAATTTGCAAATAAGCATCACCCTTGCTAATTGATGATTTTTTTGTTAAATAGTAGTATTTGCTCTACTCGAGATGGCAGCTACTTAATTGGTTACTTTCTGACGGTCTGCGTGTGTAATCGTTATAGTTCCGCTGCGCGCATCGGTGTACTTTGCTTTTGTCCAGCCCACAAACACATACAATTTCTGTTCATCATATAAAAAAAGCAATAACAGGCTTCTATATGTTTTATAAGTTATATACGTGTCAGGAACGGTTATTTAAATCTGCTTTAAAATCATAAATTTGCTAAGGTTCTCTCAAATTACTTATAGACGTGCCTATCGAGGATAAAAACGCCGGAAAAGATTTGCAGAGCATCTTTCAGGGATAATTTGGGGGTGCATTTACTTATGATGTATATCTTTAAGGTGACCGGCCTTTTATTAATGTTGTCAAATATTCACTCAGTAATTAAATATATTTTTTTACTGTCAAAAAAATTTGACTGTGTGGATACTGTCAAATTTAATAAATAATGACAATAAAATTGACTGCACGATACTCGAAATACGACAGCTGTGGAGCCGATCTGCGGAAACGTGCTTTTTTGTTCGCTGTTTGGCAGCGTGAAACACCGGGTCGCGGGGTATGTCAAAAAGGACTTTGTGCTCACAGTAGAGTTTGGAGGCAAAAACTCAAAATGTGCAGAGAGATATGAAGGTAATAAATTGTATTCTTCAAAAAAATCCCATACACGATGCTTTACTGTAAAAAGAATACATGGGTATGTAATGATGTTCGTAATTACATATGAATAGCGCCAAGGACAGACGAAGATTCCTATAATCCTAACATAATTCACATTTGGGCATCAGCTTACATGAACTCCAAACTTTTCGAAATACTGCCTCGGGAGGCTAATGTTATATTCGGTTTTATGTGCACTTGTTTTGGGCCCTCACTTTACAACTCTGTGCCTTATCAGTCATACGCGCTCTAAGATTTCATTAGGCTGCCGTATATCATCGCGAAACTTCTATAAATACTCCCCAACTTTACAATTTTGACGACTACTTTTGCTAGTGTTGCGAACATCGCATTTCACCAGAAAACTCAACTGTTAACATGGTTTGAACGTGACGTCATCACATTATATGTTGGTAGTATAATTGCGGTTTGTTCTTGCTGGGAAAATGAAATTCGGTGGTGCAAAATGCACGCTGCAGAAGGTTCGCGCTCTATGCAAGCCATGTGTTTGAGAGAGACAAATTATTCTTTCTCGGTGCGGCGTCGTGAGGAAGGGAGCGAGCGTCTGGCACCACGCAAGACGCGCTTCCTGCCAAGAGTGTTTTTGCCTTGCAAAATAGTTTTCGGGGCCGCGCCTTCTGGTCTCTGCCAAAGATGCGGGGCAGAGGGTCTTTTACAACCAAGTGTGTTTTTTAAAGCTCCCCCCCTTCTTTTTTTTTCCGTTAATAATATTATATTATTTTTTTTTTATTCCTGATGAGTTCATATGTTTTTCTTTATTCCTGAGGGACTCCCTCCTCAGTTTGGGAGTGTTCATATGAGAAATTTGTGTCGCTTGTTAACAGTAATCCTCGCATTGCTTTTATTTTGTAACCAAAACCTACGAAGTTTTAACAAAATACGGAGGCTTGGGGAAGAACTTGAGAACGACACTCCTTTGAGAATTGGAGCGGCTGCGAACGTTCAGCTGCCCCTCTGAGGATCTTTCTTTTCAGGTATCCCTCCTGTACAGACTTGTAGCTCTATGTAACGTCGAAGTAATAAGTCACATTTAGTCCTTTCACTGTTTCTATTTTCGGAGACAACTTTCTGAGGCAATTCAGCAACAATGAAAGCATGTTTGTGCGCCTTCAATGATGAGTACATGTAAAACGGGTCGTGCAACAGTTTTTGTAGTTTCATTAAATACAGCTAAGAACTAATGCCCTGGCGTTGATAACCTGCAAAAAACACTGATTAGTTTTCTTTCCGCGCAGTGGCAGAAACAGAAAAAATAAAGGAAAGAAATAGCTTTCCCCTCAACTCGCAATTAGAATGAGGGGCCACACCATCTAATGCTAATTGTATACCGCCAATGTTCATCCTAGTCATGCGCTGGAGTTGGCAAAGTATATATAGAGCATAAGCTGAGCTTCTGACATTGTTGGATTTCGGCTATTCTCATCTTTTGTTGAACGCGAGCCATTACCCGAATGTTTGGCGATGCCGATTGTCATTAACCCGAGCACTCGACTCGGGCTCACGACGTAATGTCATTTGACGTCAAAGTGTCAACAACGTTAATCAATCTAGTGGCGTTCTCAATTTAAATCGACTTGACGCAGTGAATCACGTGACAACACCACGGGACCACGTGAGGTGAAATTACTTAACAGCATGTCTTGACACCATGACGTCACGTGACCACGTGACACATGATTAGTCATAGCGCCAATACAAAAGCGCCACGAGACTCATGCTTTTTCAAACATTGCAATTCTGTATGTGACGATTTGATCAATACATCGTAATACAGCTGCCCCTTTAGGCCGCGATAGTTGCGAATTCCAACCAAAACTCTGTGTTCTGCCGTCCTCGCGCGCTCGCGTCTCCTCTTCTCCGTCATTTTCTACCCGGATACACTTGAGCCTGGAGGAAGGGTGAATGATTTTTTTACTTATGGGCGTACTTGTATTGAAATGCACTCGCGATTTGGAGGCAGTACGACTTCATTTTAAAAAGGAATACGTATTATTAAAAAAAAACAAAAAAAAAACGAAGTAGATTGTTTTTGTTTCTTTTTTGATGAGAGCGTTATCCCTTTTTTAGGTATGTGCCAAAACTTTAAAAGACAACAACAACGACAAACATGTGACCAATATTGGCCCTTGGCGCAAAAGACGCAGTATGATAATATACTATATTACAATATACTTAATTCTTTCACCGTAAAATCAACCTGATGACGTTCGGGTGTAGTGGGATGAAATTTTCATTGAAAGTGCATTCCAGTGGCCGCTTTGATGGTAAAGCGTGTTCCTAGAAAAAAAAAAGAATCCGATTGTTTTTTTATACCTTAGTTTTAGGCATTTCAAAGGTCTTCGATGAGACCGACGGCTTTTACATGAGGTCTGTACGCCGATTAATAATTTTAGACTACTAATCGGTGACCTTTAATCGATTAATTAATTGGTTAATTAGTCTAATGTGGAAGCTGGTAGAGTTGTTAAAGTATTGCCAAATTAGCCTTAGCGATGCAGGAACAGGTCGTTTGATAGAAGCCACTTCATGTCATTCATTTATTTCTTTTGACATGCATTCAAACGACGCGGGCTGACGGCAGATGTAGAGGAGACGACAGGAAGAAATGCTCACAACATTTTACTTTTACTGACGTTAAATTTGCCCGCTACTAAGTACTTTCATGCTTCATTGAAAAGGGTGAGATGTGTTATTTACCTCGAAATATTTAGCTCATTCAGATATAACACAGCGGACTGGGGTGTTTTACCTATACCTCATCCCCATGGTAGGCATCAGCAACGTAAAAAACAATGGAAACATGAAAAAAAAAAAAAAAAAAAAAGAATATTCTTTAGCAGGAATCTTTTCTGGCGCTAGAGGAGGAAGAGAATTTTACGCGCAGAAGGGAGAAATGGGCGGAGTTTGTCGTGCAAGGAAGGTTTTTATGAAGGATGACCCTAGGTGCTGCATGTTTTGATGCATATTTAGGCGTGAAAAAGAAGTTCGCTGGCTGTGTATTTTTGAAAACATGGCGTCTCGGAAGAAGCAAAAGTCACACTGTGATTAAATGATCGATTATGAGTTTGACAGCGACCGAGATGATTTCAGTGACAACGTCCTCCATAAACGGTTCCGTTTTCGACCGATTCATCGGTTAATAAATTAGCCAGTGATTAATGGTTTCGTCAGTTAATCAGTAAATTAATTAAATCTGCAGCCTATTCGCGGCGAGAAGTTTGTGTATCGCCGCCTGGTGGAATTTTTTTACAACCCAGAGTGAGGATACTTCAACTTCCCTTGCTGGTGCAAGCACGTGCAATGTCAAGCTTCCTATGCACTATGAAAATTAAAACTTATGATATCCTCGTGGGTAGCACGTGCACGAGGAAAACCAAAGCGCCCTAGCGAACTTCTCGCCGCGAATAGTTCATTCGCGACTCCAGCGAAACGAACGGCACCTAGCGGTAAAACGCTGAACTGGCAGGAAAGTGGGGCTATGTTGCACGTTTGGGACTCCCAGGAGACTAGGGAGAAGGAAGTTACGTAGGTGTGAATGAACGTGTCTTAGCAACGTCTGCAGATACCGTCATCAGTGACTACACCAATCAACATCCAAAGAGCGTTGTTGACGTCACTTCCTTCTCCCTAGTCTACTGGGAGTCAAAAACGTGCAACATAGCCCCCCAGGGGTGCTATGTTGCGCTTTTTGGACTCCCAGGAGACTAGGGAGAAGGAAGTGACGTCAACAACGCAGCATATGCAGATTGGATGTTGGTTTTGTTCTCTTCTTTCAACATTTAATCTGCGTTTGCTGTATCGTTGACGTCACTTCCTTCTCCCTAGTCTCCTGGGAGTCCAAAAAGCGCAACATAGCACCCCTGGATTCGACCGCCAAATTTGCCAGATATATATAGTGGCGTCCCCTATAGGTCGCTGGAGTCGCGATTGTGATCCCAGCTCTGCTCGTGACCCCTGGTTCGCTATAGGGAGTATTCACTGGACGCCATATTTGAGGGCGCTGTGTAGAGCGCATGCTGAGAACGAGCTCACATTAGTAGAATACTAAAACCGGCAATTTTGATGGTGTGGAATGCACGTTGCAAAAGCACCGTGGAAGCTCTCCATCAGCACGTGCTCAGCAGTTGCGCACAGAGACGTGGCCGCCAGCTAAGCCATTAAAATTCCTGTCAAATAGGAATATATAATAATACTGCGTGGTTAGCAGTCGTTCAGCACCGGCTAACTCTCACTTTCTAAACATTCCTTGGCTGATAACTTTCAGCTTAGGTCCAAGCGCGGCCTATGTTATGAGCCGAAGGGCCAATCATAGAGCGCGAAAAGCGCAGCGTCATGGTGTGCTCTCTACGCTTATAGAACTATACTTTATTTCAGCTTCGGTCCGAGCGCGGCCGATGTTATGAACGGAAGGGCCAATCAAACAGCGCAAAAAGCGCAGCGTCATGGCGTGCTCTCTGCGCTTGATAGGACAAGCCGGTGGAGGAGCGCTAATAGAGAGACTGCGAATACCGGCTGGTCTTGTCAACTGCAGAGAGCACGCCATGACGTTGTGCCTCTTTCGCTGTTTGGCCCTTCGGCTCATAACATCGGCCGCGCTCAGACCTAAGCTGAAAAGAAGTATAGGGAGTTTTCTGGGTCACAATTATTGTGTAATGTCATAATTAGCAACATACTCAATTTAAAAACAAGGTAATATATATATATATATATATATATATATATTCATCAACCTTCTTTTTTTAGTCCAGTTTATTTGTGTGTGTGTGTGTGTGTGTGTGTATTTAGACGCTTAGGTTTCTTTTTAATTAGTTTTTTCTAGTTTTGATTTATTTGTTTATTTCCCGGCCCTCGAGACCCTGGGCTAGGTCGATGACCTACGACGCTGTTCGATCGCTCCAGAACGTCTTTAAGGGCAGTTGGATTAAACTAAACAGAAAAAGGTGAACTCTGTTTGTAGGGCAGATTAACGTGAATACGTTAATCTGCACTAATGGTTCGTTGCAGAATCTCCTGTAGGACATTTCAGTAAAACATTTTGAAACATTTAGAGGAGCCTTCGTCGCCTAATTTCCTAACTCATCTGATAAGTATAACACTTCTCTCTTGACATATACAGCGTCAAAGAAAAATGGCACCTTTAAATGTTGTTTTCAGCTTCTTGGCAAAGTCAGTAAAAGTGGTGTGCCAATTTTCACGGTTAGATATTAAAAAAAAAAAGTGACCAGTATCACTCTAATGAGAAGCACTAAGTTAGCGGAACATTTAAATATTGCCTATCCCTAAACGAAAATGGTGATAAGCTCGGATATGTGTTCGTGTGACTTCGATGTAGAGCCTTTTTTCTCCTGATATTGGCTATCAGAAAACGGTCGCTTCTCGTGTAAAGGCGAGAAGTAATAAAAACTCCTGGTATATTTGGGATAGTATTTCGGCATAAGAAAAGTATTGGTCGGCCCTTCCCTCGTAACTTATAATCCGGCCCTGACCACCACCACCACCCCAACTCCCGAATATAGGAGGTATTCACTGGACGCCATATTCGAGGGCGATGTTCAGAGCGCATGCTCAGAACGACCTCACATTAATAGCCTGCTAAAACCGGCAACCTAGATGGTGCTAAATGCACGCTCCAAACGGACTGCGGAAGCTCGCCGTCAGCACGCGCTCAGCAGCAGCGCACACGGATATGGCCGCCAGTGAATACTCCCTATAGTAAAACTACAGTGTAGTAACACTGTACCGTAGTTCCGACGCCTCTGCATTTGACTGGTCGTATTTAAGCCACAAGTTGTTTAGAAGAGCAGTTTCCTCAAAAGAGAAATGTTACGCTTCGCAAGTTTGTGATCGCTGAAATACACATTCGAAGAAATTTTCAACACTAAAATAGGACTTTTTTTTTTTTTTTCATTGAAAAATGAAGACGTTTGACGGCACTTGGGACAGCAGATGTGGGACGCACCGTTATTTGTGCTAGAAAAGTAAATGTCTATGTTGCTTCCCAGGTACCATTATGGCGAAACTTAGTGCTAATCGAGTTTGAGTCACGTTTCAAAAATTATTTTATTCGATTTATACGCTTCGCACTTTATAACACTTTTTTTTTTCACCTACCAGGTATTATTTTCTAGGTTTTTTTTTGTGTTTGTTTTTGCTCGTATGAACCAACTCCCAGAGATTAATCACCGTTGGCCCCATCAACGAAGTAATTAAAAGTGACTTCCCATCCAGACAATTGGTGTTTTACCTCTGTTGATAAATTATGAGTCCCGGGGATCGTAATCTTAAGGTAATGTGGTTTCTCGCAAGCAGGGCCGGCCTTACACCATCAGGCGCCCCCCTTCCCTTCCTTATACGCCCATATCTAATAGGTACGACATCGCCAGCATCACGTTGTTAGGAAACATGTGAGTAGTGGCCCAATAGGAGCGTTTTGTCAACCGAGAACCGCATTCCAAAATCGAATGGCGATCGAGCGTATAGTGTCGTGTCGGGCCCTGTGCTAAAATAAATCAAAATAGCTAAAAAAAGTTATATAGGGGGGCGTGGCTGCGCCCCCCTATTGATGGCGCCCTGGCCCTGTGCGACCACCGAGGTCGCCCACCCCTAAGGCCGGTGAAGTCCGAAAGCAACGTATAATGCTCTCTGTCAGGCCCTAGCAGCACCTAGGAGGCCTCCCTTGCCTCCCTAGTACTCCCCATATAGCGAAACATTCGTGAAACGCCGCTTTAAACATCCCTAACATCATCCCTAACCAACCAAGAAGGGGCGTGGTCATAGGAATAACGGCGCATAATTGTTTGCTTTTCTTCTAACCATATGAATACATGCCACTTGATAGGGTTGATATATCAATAATTGAATGTCCAACTCGCTATACGAAGAAGGAACAATCGATTGATTCGCGTTTGCCCGTTCTGCGCCCGCCGCACCTAGGCGGCGCGGGCGGTATTTTCCTCGTATTTCCTCGGAAGCCGCCCGCGCCGAGAGCTTTCGGTTGGCAACCCGCACGACGGGGAAGGTCACGTCCTCTCGTCTCCCCGGGAAAGGTGATCAGAGGACGCCTATTTGCTCCGCTCCCGGCGACGAAGCGACTTGCTGTGAGGATGGCGTTCTTATCGCGTCGGCTTGCTTGCTCTCTAGCGAGGCACTTCCCCAAGCAAGTAACGAAACTTGTTCCTAACCACGAAGCGATAGCAGCGATTGCACTCCGAAAAATTTCGAGTTCGCCATGCTCGTTCGCGGGAGCCGGTTCCGCCGAGGTATCCAGCATCCTCGAAGAGCGCATCCTTGGCCACGACGCCGGAGCCAGCATGGAAGAAACTGGACGTGTGCTAAGCATCGGCGACGGCATTGCTCGCGTCTACGGGCTCAAGAATATCCAGGCTGAAGAGATGGTGGAATTCTCCTGCGGGCTCAAAGGTATGGCCCTTAACTTGGAACCCGACAACGTGGGTATCGTAGTATTCGGAAACGACAAGCACATCAAAGAAGGCGACATTGTAAAGCGTACCGGAGCAATCGTGGACGTCCCCGTTGGTCCCGAACTCCTTGGCCGCGTGGTGGATGCCCTCGGTAACCCGATCGACGGTAAAGGCCCCCTCGGATGCAAGTCCCGTGCTCGTGTCGGTGTGAAGGCACCTGGCATTATTCCCAGAATCTCCGTGAAGGAGCCTATGCTTACGGGTATTAAGGCTGTGGACAGTCTGGTCCCTATTGGCCGTGGCCAGCGAGAGCTGATTATCGGAGACAGGCAAACCGGCAAAACCGCCATTGCAATCGACGGAATCATTAACCAGAAGCAATTTAATGAGGGCAGCGACGAGAAGAAGAAGCTGTACTGCATCTACGTTGCAATCGGTCAGAAAAGGAGCACCGTCGCCCAGATCTTGAAGAGGCTAACGGCGAGCGACGCCATGAAGTACACCATCATCGTGAGCGCCACGGCTTCTGATGCGGCGCCTCTACAGTACCTCGCCCCGTACTCGGGCTGCGCCATGGGTGAATACTTCCGTGACAACGGCATGCACGCACTCATCATCTATGACGACTTGTCCAAGCAAGCCGTCGCCTATCGGCAAATGTCGCTGCTGCTGCGCCGACCCCCGGGCCGTGAAGCGTACCCTGGTGACGTCTTCTACCTCCACTCCCGTCTGCTGGAGCGAGCTGCCAAGATGAACGACACCTTCGGCGGTGGCTCCCTCACTGCGCTGCCAGTTATTGAGACCCAGGCTGGTGACGTCTCGGCGTACATCCCGACCAACGTAATCTCCATCACTGATGGCCAGATCTTCCTGGAGACGGAGCTGTTCTACAAGGGTATCCGGCCTGCCATCAACGTCGGTCTCTCTGTGAGCCGTGTCGGCTCAGCTGCCCAGACAAAGGCCATGAAACAGGTGGCAGGGTCCATGAAGTTGGAACTCGCTCAGTACCGTGAAGTGGCAGCCTTTGCTCAGTTTGGCTCTGACCTGGATGCTGCCACACAGCAGCTACTCAACAGGGGTGTCCGTCTAACGGAGCTATTGAAACAGGGCCAGTACACTCCCATGGCGATTGAAGACCAGGTTGCTGTCATCTACACCGGCGTTCGTGGTTATCTGGACAAGCTGGACCCCTCCCAGATCAACCGGTTTGAGCAGGAGTTCCTGCAACACATCCGAACATCGCACAAGGACATCCTTGCCACCATCGCCAAGGAAGGCCACATCAGTGAAGCCACCGATGGGAAACTAAAGAGTATTGTTACCTCATTCATGGCCAGCTTCCAGGCCTAAATAGCTTGGCTTACTTGCACTGTTTTAAACTGCCCTTCAAACTTCTCTAGTCTGTATATAGGAGCGCTTAGGATCCGCTAGAATAGAAACCTGTGCAAGGATTAATTTATGTTGTATGGTGCCATTTGCAATAAATGTCTGTAAAGCTGATCTGCAAGATTTGGACAGATGTGGCTAAGTAAGTCAACGTGTCCTTACCAAGGGTGGCCAGTTTGTAGCTCAAGTCTGCGTGGAAAGTGTTAAAGCTGTTTTTGTTTGGGTGTCTTGTTTCTTGCATGTTCTACAATTTTTAAAAACTGTATTTCTGAAGTGCTGTTGTGTATTGGCAACTAAAGAAAATGGCCTAAAGAAACTAAAGAAAGCTTGTGATGCAATCACTTTGTGGGCGCGTTGTAGAATATATTGGAAGTTCCCATATTGAAGGACATCTGAGAACCGGCGTCAGAACTATGCAAGAGACGGGGGGGGGGGGGGGGGGGGGCGACGGCGATTTTTGCGCCCCTCCCCTGTATTGTTTCCATTTAATTTATGAACTGCTGTGGGGGGGGGGGGGGGGGCGGTCGCCTCCCCTCTTTTGACACCACTGTCTGAGAAACTTGCCTATATCTTTATATGGCTCACTTTGCTCTAGCATATGACCTCTATAACTGTTCTATCTTATTCATTGTTGTTCAAAAGTGACATTCTGAAACATTTATTCACTTAACAGTTGAACATTGGTTCCTGACTGTTTGAGGTTGATGTTGAAAAAACATTTTCCTAAGTCTTTTCAAGTTTTATGTCTAAACTGGCTGAGCATCTGAACTACAATTACTTCAACACTTTGCAGCAATGCAAGGATGTGTGAATTTTTGGCCTGCCCCCATATGATATTTTGTACAACACTTTGATATTTGTACATCACTTTGACATATACTGTATGTCTAGGTGGGGTAAAACAGTCATGAAGTGCTCTGCATATGCTTTCCATGAGGCCTCTCTGATGATTTGAAATAGCTGCATTTGATTCCTATCGACAAAATCATCAATGACTGTAAGTAGCAACCAGTTTAGGAAAACTGTCATTCCTGTAGCTGAAGTCAGCCTCAGTCCTTCCAGCTTGATGACCTGTAAGATGAGAATTGCAGTGATCATGTCAACTATGCAACAAATTTCTTCCAAATGGTTCTGTTGTTTATTGATCTTTATTCAATGCAGTTGTCGGTTAACCAAACAAGCGAGTGCATTACTTCGAGAGGGTATACAGCCAAGCGTTTTTAATTTTTTTTTAATCGCACAGGCTCTTGATAAGCTCACCGATTCCTTCCAATTTTGTTTAATTTAAATAAAGATTTTTTTTTGCTGGAATATAAAATGTTAACGTGCAAACATTTATCTCGAGAAAATGTCACGAAAATTTTAAGTCTTATAAAATCCCATGAACGTTTTGTCTAAGAAAAGCTTGCACAATTCTCCTTCGAATTTAAACGAATCACATAACTTTCGTACTATGTGACAAAACTTTTCCAGAGAGAATGTACTGGAAGTCACCAGCTGATATGCCCTCTTAATTAAAGAGAATTGGAGGTACTGTGCAGCTATACATTTCTATATTTTACCTCTGCTGTGTCACTTTACATTGATTAATTTTAAGCAAACTGAAAGCAAGTGACTGGAGTATGACAGACATGCCACAGCTGGTTCATAATAACATGTACTGAACACAATACATTAATGAAAGTTCTCCAGTAATCGCGCCATGATGCTTCCAATTACTACCCATAGGCTGCTCCAATCCACTTTGTGTCAAAGTGCTAAATGTTCAATCCTCATCATCAAAATTTAATCATCTTCAGTCTACCTTAAGATATTAGTACCGTTTCTCCCCGCAAGTGGAATGAACTATAGTCAGTGTTAGGTTCAGAGTTCAGGGGAAGCTCTTTCCACCTATTTCCCCTTTAGCAGAGCGAACGCTGGGGAGGAGGCGACCTTCTCTCCAGCGTTCGCAGAATCGAGGAGTTGCCCCTGAATTCTTAGCCTGTCACCGACACTAAAATGAGGGGGTGTCGCGATTACTGCCGGTTCGCTGAGCTACTTGGTGTATGTGAACATCATACAAAACGACATGGCGCCATCTTGTGTCTCCGTTTGGAAGCAAACCTTTGGTTGATGATATCACGAAATTTAGCGTACACCGCGGTGCACGATGCAATTTTTACCGCTGCTCATTCATTTTTTTTTTTTTTTACGTTAGACGAGCATTTTTGAGATTATATCGCGTTGAGCTGTTTTATTAGTATCAGCATCATTTGGTTATCTGATATTTTAGGTGCTAAAATGTGCACTCTTACAAAAACAATAAGACAGAATCTGGACACGAATCAACAACAGTAACGCCATTTTTGCACAATTGCGTGCAGTTTCACAAATCCCTCGTAGACACAGTAATCTCGGCTTAATTATGCACAACCCACTTCCCCCTTTTTCTACCCTAGATTTTGCACGCTACTACAGTCTAAAATTACTTCACCCAAAAAACAAACGTCACCATTGTTTTGGTAGAAACAGGCTCTCTAACGTTTCGAGATTGTTTTCGGTCTCTATTTGAATTCACAGGCTGCTTCCAGCCTACTCTAAATTGTTCGCCGTTTCCATACCACTCTAAAAATGTGTCATCCAGTTCCGTCCGCACATGAGTTGTGTTAATAAATTATATCTCAAGATACGCAATGCCCAGCACATTTTAACATTGGAACAGCCGCAACCAACCTCTAGGCTCTTCAGTTGTGGATGGCTCTCTCCAATGGCAATCTCGGTGTTCATATGAAGATTTCGAAGTTGCGCACTGAACTTGCCCTTCATGAGGACATGATGGTGTAAAGCGGTAAACTTGCCGGTCACTTTTAGACCTCGTACCTGCGTAAATGTTAGAAGATCAGTGGCGTCGAATCGAGGGAGCGGTGGAGGGGGATCGCCTTTACAGACACTTGACTGGATGAGACCGGGCAGGGAGGGCTTTTAATTGTCCCGCCTCCAGCGTGAGCTTCCTCCCTTCCGTAACACTTCGGCGTCTCTTGACCTTCAAGCGTACAGGCGCAACGAGAAGAGAAGGCAACGAGAAGGCAACGAGCGCGTGCTAGATGCTTGGCATTTGAAAGAGACGCCCCGCCATTCCTACCCTGTCAACAACTCGGGGGAAAGGAGAGGGGAAAACACTTCCGACGCCACTGCAAGAAATTATAATTGGTCGCAAGCTCAGATCAGGTCGCACTTTCGCCTGTTAGAAGAAAGGAGTGCCTCTTGCTGTTCATGAAAGGTACCCGTGCAAGCTCGCGCTTGGTGCACCCACGGCCACAACCGTATACACTAAGGGGATTCTTCAGGAATTAAAATTAGGGGGTGTGTAAAAATTTTTAGGGGGGCGGGGGGGGGGGGGGGCATTGAGAATGGAGGAGTCGGTGGGAATTAAGGGGTGCCTTCGGAAAAAACAAAAGGGGGTTTACACCCCCGTAAAGGGGGGGGGGGGGGTGTAGGGAAATCACTGCTCACACTGCACCGCAGATTATCTTAACGTTTCTCCTGTAGAAATGAGCATAACCTATTCCGTCGGCGATGACCCGGCCCAAACATCTATACATTAATATCTTCTATGGCGTTTGCATTTGCTCTTCGAAATAACCATGTGGGTGTCACGTTTGTTACTTTGAAACGCCCGCCTCGCCGCGAGCTCGAAATGCTCATGATGATCGTTCGCCATCTGTGCACCAGATGGCAGCAGAGCACCTCTACCCAGCCTAGAGAGCTTAGATTTGTGAGAGGAAACAACTCAACCCATGGAGAGCGCTTGCAAGCTGCAAGTTAATGGTGGACGCCTTCTACACAGATTGGTTGCATGTACGCATGCGTGGTCGTCCTGCGGCGAGGAGGATAGCGGGCGGGGAGGCAGAGACTCATGGCGTGGTCCGAGGTTACTGCTTGATTCCGTGGCGTAATCTCATCCATCATTGTGTCTTTATATGGCAACGAGTGCATACGTAGGGCCAACCTCTATAGCGTGCCTTCATACCATGAAACACGAGGTTTTCAAGAAGTAATGACACACCTTGTCGACAGTGGCGTCAAAAGAAAGGAGGGGGGGCCGTTCTCCTCCTCTTCCCCCTTGTTCTTAGGCCACTGTCGACAAGGTGCCTTACTGTCTCAACCCCCCCCCCCCCCTTTCCCTCAACTCCCGAATAGTTCCAACATCTAATGATGATGGCGAATGGACGTCATAACAAAACCGGTGAATGTACCGTGATCGTGATGGTGTGCATGCTTTTCAGCGCAGCCTGAGCAAAAAAGCCACGCAGATATACGACGGGGAGTGGGTGAATGTACAACAGATGTAAGAACCTATTTAAGCATTACGTGACGCGTGCACCTGGAGTGGTACGTTGAGCAGCAGTTGATCATCTGTGAGGACTACACTAGCCGGGGCATCGGGTTGCAGCTGTAGGCGGTGAAGACCCTGCAGTCGGGTGGCGGTCATCTCAGCCGTAAGATCTTCCAAGACGGGCAGGGAAACGCAGCCCAAGACCCGCCTTGCGTCATCGGACAGTTTCTTGATAAGCTTCTCGGCTATGATTTCGCTCACGCTATCCAACACCTCATTCATTCTCTCGGCTTCACAACGTCAGCCTCGGTCGGCAGGAGAATACGATGATGATAAAACACCTTTTCTTCTTTTATTTTCAGATTTTTCAAACGTAGCGAATCAAATGTTGTGATCCAACGCGTCAAGCACCGGTAGGGAGATGACCTGGAATGGGGTACATTTTTTTCCCTAACTCGACCGCTTTTAAAAGATCACGTACCCATTGTTGGATCTTCGGACGTGGTTCGGACAATGTCCCATAGCCGACACTCATGCATGCGTGGTGTCTACAATTATATATGACAAAGATGAAGTGGAATTTAAAGCCTTTGTAACCTTCTTTCGTAGCCACCATTGCTAGGATTTCGAGTTATTGTATTTTGTTTGTTTTATTTTTCTATTGAAAAACACACGTTCGAACAAGGTTCTGGAGAGCTGAGACGAACAGTCGTATTGTCACATTTGTACCCATAATTTCGGCTAACTTTATTAGCAGTCAGACATGTTTGATTGACAATCATAACGCAATGCTACTGTTGAGATTAGTGACGTAATGCTTGCAGGACTTCATTCTGCATTGGAAGATTTATTATGTTCGTATTTGTTCTCAAATGTGAAGTGTATTGCTTTTTTTTTTTTTTTTGCCTCATCTTTCAAATTTGATTAAATGCGAATCTATAAACAGTATAATGCGAGAGGCATTCTGGATCGTTCCCCGTTTCCGTACTAGATATGCACTTCAATCCCTTGTTGATAACTTGTGTTGTATTCTGTATGTGAGACACCGGACCCAGTCAAGATTCCTATTGGAAGCTTTCTGTCCTGTGTCCTCAGCAAAACTTTTTTCTAATAAAGTTCATCTTTGCCAAGTATGTTCTTCAAAGAAACAATTTGACCAGTGCAATGCAACTGCTAGCCTGTGTTTTCGAACTCGCTCCACCCACCATGAATATACTAAAGCTGAGTGACAGACTCAAAATGTGGCAATTTGTCATATCACGTACAGTGCAGTGTTCGCATCTTGCCTCTTTGTCTCACCTCCGTGAGGGCTCGCAAGTTGCGGTATGAAGTCTGTAACAATACAGATGTCCCGGTATCGTGTTGCGAGATGAGACGGATACACTTCTTCGTCTTCCGGTGTGACGATTACAAACGCTCCTGTACAGTGCACCAATAGAGATCTAACAACGCTGTCGCAGCGATGGCGATGTGGTCCAGAACTCGCACGTTTCTTCTTCTCGCGTGCGTCCATGGCACATCGATGACTGCTGCTGTTGATGATCTTGCCAGGACATTCACCGGGTAAGTGGTCATGAAGGACAATTTAAAACAGTTTTAGAGTGCCGTAAAGACTTGCGTTTGCGCTGCGTGCGAGGCACGCAAGCTCTCAGCGGAAACGCTGCGGAGCGCGTCAAACCCCCGCTTTTATTATACGGCAGAACGCAAACGCATACGCAGTAAAGCGCTGGATATCCTGACTTATATAAGTACCGTCATCGTTTGATCGTGCTGCGGGCGAGCTCCTATTGGATGCCAGCGACGCGTCGCTATTTTCGGCTCATGGCGCATCCCACATCCAGACACGCAAGCTCCTATTAATTTTCTGTGGCTGCCGGTGATGCGTCGCCGGGCCCCCCGAAATCTTTCATTTTGTTGGGACCTCCTTTCCCCCCTTCCCCTCATAAAGCATTTTGTCATGGGCGCCCCCCCCCCCCCCCCCCCCCCCCGAAACAAAATCCTGGCTACGTGCCTGGCTCCACTGCTTGTTTTCATCCGCGGTGTCAATGAAGACTCCGACGTAACTCGGGAACTGGCAGAGCTGTGTTCAGTGCACGGACGGACTTTACTGCAGAAGAGACAAGCAAGGAGGTCAGAGACATCGTCGAGAAGCTGAAGCTACCGTGGGAAAAACTCGCAAGAGCCGTTGCTTTACTACAAACGTACAGTGGCGTGGAACTGGGGCAATATCACTGCGTACTGCACCAAGAAGCGCTTTGAGCCAAAGTGATGGAGTTCGAACATGTGATGAAAGTCGTGAGGTCGGTCGTCAACTTTATACGTCCTCGGGAATTGAAGCACAGAAAGTTTCAAGAGTACCTGAAAGAAATTATGAACAAGCACATGGACATCCCGTGCACACCGAAGTTCGCTGGCTGAGCCGTGGCAATACTTTGAGTCGTTTCGTCGCTCTCGAGGACGACATCATCGCTTTCTTGGGCACAAACGGAAAAAAATACCAGAGCTGGAAGATGAGCAGTGGTTGCGAGATTCGCGATTCCTCAAAGATATTTCAAGACACCTAAATTCGCTCAGCACAGCTCTCCAAGAAAAGGACAACTTCAGTTTGGACATGGTGAGCACAATCTTCGCACTCCAAGAAAAGTTGCGCCTGTTCACATCGCAGCTTCAAACTGGAAATTTAGCACTCTTAAAACCTGTCAGAAACTTTTTCCCAACGGTGAAAACCAGAAGTCGGTGACTGCGATGTACGCACACGTCGAGAACCTTCTATCCGAGTTCCAGAAACGTTTCAAGGCGCTTGAGGTCGAGAAAGCGAGCTGCGATCTGTTCCGCGATCCTTCTTCTGCGTCCCCGGAGGACTCCGATCCGACGATGCAACTGGAGCTCATCGACCTCCAGTGGTCACCAGCGCTGAAGACAACGCGTCGCGAATCCCAGCTGCTTGAGTTCTACAAAAGCCTGGACAAGAACAAGTACGGAAACCTGGTGAACCACGCCTTGAAACTGGCGTCACCTTTCGGGAGCACGTATGTTTGTGAGCAGACTTTCTCACTGATGACTCTGAACAAGAACCGCCATCGATCTGCCATGACGGACGTGACATTGTGATATGTGCTGAAGACGGTAACGAGTGCGATGGCACCTGATATCGGAAGCCTGACCGCAGCCAAAATCTGCAACACGTCGCACTATGTACGGCCCGCACAGTGTTCAATAAACGTAATTTTGGCCCGCCTAATTTTCGCCGCGACAAACTGGATTGGCGGCGACGTCCGCCATTTTTGGCTCAAGTGCGTTCCAGCATGCACCAGCTTGACGGTACTTCTTTATAAAAATCCAATTCATCCAGTGCTTAATGCGCAAGCAGTTGCACCGTCATCTACTTGTGTCTATGTAAACTACTCTAAGCAATCCAAGGCCGGTATTCGGTCAAACGTTGCTCATACTAAAACTCTCTAGTATGTCTATCCTTTGAGTGCGGTCGTTAACAACGTGGCTCTCAACCGAAGTCTGTTGATGAGAAGTAAATGTTGATACGTTTGGAATAAGTGTGATATTGACTTCGTGCAATGCGCCATTGCTGTTTTCTCACTCTTTGTAACACGTAGCACTTCCAGTGGGGCTGCACGGTTGAGCTCTGACTAATTGACTAGTTGCATTCTGTCTTCCATTTTCTAGCGCGAAATTTGTATGGGGCTATAAAACAAACGATTACAATATATGCATCTTTTTTTGTGTGTGTTTCAGGCATCACGTTGTTTTAGTTCAGCCTCAAAGCAAGCTGCACGTGAAAACTCTTTTAGATCTAAAAGACTCTCTGGAGGTAAGCAAAAAAAAAAAAAAAAGTGTCATATATGTATTTTTACATAAAATTTAAAGGTGTAATTCCTCGCACCTTTTCGATGGCGAAAATAGCACTGTCGAAAAGCAATGCATGCTCTACACGCCCAAAGAAAACACTCTCCAAAGCAAAGCCATTCTTGTGCTTGTGCCTCTTGCAACGCTGCTCTGAACTGAGGTTCGACTGGCATTTGTGAGCCAAGGAGGGCTAATACTTGGGCCACACGGGCAACTCGAATGCCATTTACAACGAATGACATTTGAACGATCGGCCAATCAGCGCGCGACACTCCGAGCGTGGGGCGTTCCACGCGCGACAGATCGCGAGCCGATTCGTTGATCACACGAATGTCATTCGTTGTGAATGGCATTCGAGTTGCCCGTGTGGCCCAAGTATAA
Organism: Ixodes scapularis; assembly: GCF_016920785.2. Taxonomy (NCBI): domain Eukaryota; kingdom Metazoa; phylum Arthropoda; class Arachnida; order Ixodida; family Ixodidae; genus Ixodes; species Ixodes scapularis. Next base: position 47,346,396 of record NW_024609884.1, read on the forward strand.
GTCCGTCGGCGGATCTAGAGACCTCGGTAAATTTAAGCTAGTGCCTTATACGAGATACCTTCGCTGGTTCAACTTCTAATTTCTCATAGTGCTCTGCTCCAGCCTTTTTCAAGTGAAGAACTTGTCCCTGCGAGGCTGCGCCGATCTAAAAAAAAAATAATGCGAAGCGAACAAGCAGAAAGACCTCGTTCATATCTTCTCATGAATGGAAATCCGAATGTAAGAAGAGTTTGCCGAACTTTCTTTCGCCTTTGGCGCTCGTGACGTAACCGGCTTGAAGACGCCGTCGTCATTAAGGTTGTTTCTATTTCCTGCAGTTGGATTTCTGGAACAACGTACTGGTAGAGGGCCGCGCTGGTTTGATCCAAGTACCACCCGAGAGTGTCGACGAAATTATCAGTGTTATGGAGTCATCCGGAATGCAGTACCACATCAAGACAGACAATCTGCAAAGGTATGCCAGTCTTTTTTTTTTGTTTTTTTTGTCGTTGTTTTTGCGTGCGTGTGGGTGTACGTCGTTCGGGGAGTGTCAGACACTGTATTTGATGAATGTCGCGGTTTTACTGGTAGTCGCTAAGTTTAAAAGATGCGCATTGAAATAAATCACATCATGTACAAAAATTACCAGCCATAAAAACTGGTTGAGGTTAAAAATATATGTTTTTGTATATTTGTTTATCGAGCGAAGAAACAAAGAGGGGAGCATTTGTACCATTCTTTTGCCGATCATAAGGGGAGCAATGCTTCTGTCGTGTCAGGGAGACTGACACATCTTACGCTTCATACATGAGATTGATCGTGTTCGGACTTATTCTGACAGCTAACGTCAATTTCAGTCCGGAACACCGAGTTTCATATGATTCCTGTCCTATTTTGCTTCCCGGTTATCTGGACCGTTTGACGTTCGAGAACACCACAACAATGCCTTATTACATTTTTGTACTTTATGCACGCCCTCAATCCCAATGAAATTATAATAATTAAAAATATATTAAGGACGATGTTTATTTTTCGTCTCGGCGATTGGCAAGTTTTATTAAGAAAGGCGGCGAGAGAAGGAAAGAAAAGAACTCTGAAATACTCATTTTGATATTAAATTAAGCATACTATTTGCCTCTGCAGCTAGTCCACAGTGCACTTCTTAGTTATACCTTGGCTGGGACCCTTAAACGCCCGTTCACACACTTGCGACTTCTTAAAACCAAGTGCCTCACAACCTCTTAATATCTCTTACGACCAGAGCAGAGTTCCTGTATAGGCTCCCTACGGCTACGGGAGCCAGAGTTGCGCGTTCATCCCCGTAGCGCTGTCTTTCCTGCACGGCATGTTGATCCTGCTCCTCACGTGACTGAATTCGGCGAATAGCGGCGCCGCGCGTTCAAGGCGCGCGGCGCGCTCAAAAGCAGGTGAACGTACTGTCGGGGCGCGTGCAACGTCTACTTTCCTGCACGGCATTTGATCCGGATCCTCACGTGATCGGATCTCGGCGAATAGCGGCGCGGCGGCACGTAGAAACCAGACGCGCAACTCTGCACTCTAAAAAAAGGGGGTGTAGACGTTACACCCCTTGTCACATATACGACACCCCAAAACTTCAGTTGCACGTACAGCGCGCTGACGTCGAACTGGCTGCCCCAACTTTTGCGAGAGGGTTGACGACGGTGCGACATAACATATTAAACAGCTAAAGTACGTACCAAAGTCTACAGGAAAAAAACACACAGGTCTTGCAGTTGAGTTTAGAAAACCTCGATAACTTTTTTTGCAGTCAGTCCCAATTACATTAACTGTTTTAATGAGTTGCCCAACTCGGCTATCATGCCGCCCGTGAAATTTGGTAGCGTCGGTACAACGTCAGTGCGCTGTACATCCAACTGATGTTTTGGGGTGTCGTATATGTGACAAGGGGTGTAACGTCTACACCCCTTTTTTTTAGAGTGTGGGTTCCGTGCACGCTGGCGCCATCTATTGGGTAGCAGTGGAAACTCGGCTGTCCCGTATATTTTATATTTCTCTCGCGCATCATCCTTTCTCTCTTGGCTCAAAAAGCTTTTGTCAACGTAATAAACGGCCATTTCTCATGGGTAGTACGCTCATTTGATCTCGGAAATCCTGCAAAACCTGCGCTCTATATTCCGTTTCACCCTATGTTGTACCGCAGCGAAGGCTAGAAGCGCGAGCTTATAGCATTGGCAGCTGCCCTTGGTGCACGAGAGCTTGTGCCGCCGAGATGTGCCTATAGAGCAAGGAGCTCGCGCTTGTAGCCTTTCCTGCGGTACAACACAAGGTCAAACAGAGTACAGTGAAATGCAGTTCCAGGATCACTGCAGAGATGGCGTCAGCGTGCCAGTGTGTTCTCCTGTCCTAAGAAATTTTAAAGGCTCGTTCACACATATGCAACCGAGTAAGACAGAGAGAGGCCAGGCCGATTTTTAAGTTCTAAGGTGTCGCAAGTTTCTGAACGGGCCTTAAAGCCCGGCCCGCGCTTGCCTCCGACCGACTGAGACAAGACCGGTTTTTAAGCCTTTTGTGACGGCTTACGACCGGCTGCATTGCTGCGCATCAGGTTGTAAGCCGTCCTAAGAGTCTTAAAAACAGGTCTTGTCTCAGTCAGTCTGAGTCAACCGCAAGTGTGTGAACGGGCCTTTAAAGGCCGACGTACCAACCTCGGTTTTCTGCAAGGAAGACAGTCCTGCTATCGCTCCCCTCTCCTAAGCTGCGAGGGGAGACAAGTTGGAGTAGGGTCTTTCATTCCATGTCAAACGTACCAGACGCTGCGCTCGACCATTTCCGATTTTTAAAAGAAAATGCATGGCTTTTTACCCCGAGGTCCTTACCCTTTACCTAAAATATTTTCGCATGTTTTTTTTGTTTTTTTTAATGGCGTGAGAGTGGTTTGAACTTTCAAAATGACCATAAAACTAGGCATCATTCAATAATTTCAGACTTTCTTCTAAACGCTTCACAATTTATTTTATGTAATGTGAACATATTGCGCTTGCTATATTGTGATGATTATGCCAATTTAATTGCTAAAATAGTTTCAACAAAATTCAACAAAATGCACACAAACTAGCAGATTTCTGTTCGTTTTTTTAATTATCGCTTTGCGCCTGACATTTATAACTGTTTCCATTGGAAGCCCTGTAAATGTTTTACAAATGAAAAATGTCTAAAGCCGTAGAACAAAATATTTAACAGAAAACAATTCTGAATTCGTAATAAAGCCCGTTTTGCTGCCTAAACAGCCGTTTATTTTGCCCTGAGAAGGTCCAAGCAAAATAATAAAAAATAAATCAAAATTATTTTTTTCTAGAGCGAGAAAAAATATTGAATTTGAGCTCCCGCGTCGCAACCTGGCATTGTTTCTTAGCGCCTCTTCACCGCACAACACGGCACCTGACACGAAAGCTGAGCAGCTTTGCGCGCACGCAAGGCAATATACTCTTTCCGAAATTCAATCTGGCCACTTTGATCACTATCATCATCTGAAAGATGGCATATGTGCCGTACTAATGGCGGCCTTCCGCTTACTGATGAAGGAAGTAGCTGAAGATGCTCCTAAGCAGATGATTCGAAGCCTATACATTCAAGACGCTAGCACGATGCGAAGCAGAAATTGAGTGCAAGATCTGAGGAAGCGTTCGTTTCTAACAGGGGCCGAGTCAATCTGTTAGTACCATCAAGGTGCTTCAAAGCCCCTTAACGTATCGAACTTTATCAGGGCGTCTATGTGGGTTGACGCTTGTTTCTGACTGGTTGCATCTTTGTGCCTATCGACACTGAAAGGGATCGAGAAAGAACCGTACAGTGAAGCGCACCTTCTCATTTGCCGTTGACATGCGAAGGTGATGGTGTCCGATAAAATAATTCAGACCACAGGTTCATTGTCGCCATTAGTAAGGCAAAAGTTAAACTGCCACATGAGTCACCAGGTGGCAGTGAATTTGGAAAGGATCTATTGCTGGTCGGGAGTGTGATTTTCGCAGGGGCTTCTACGCACGTGCATTTTTTACTTGCAATTGCCTTGCGTCTGCTTCGGCTGCAACGCGAACAGCGGATGTAGGGTGTGATAACCGTACGTGCCGCCTCTACATAGTGGGATCGTTGCGCCCATTGTACCGATGTCAGCTCTCCTCACTCCGAAACTCTATGCCTAATGGCGTCGGCGTCATCTGACGGGAACTTCTCCTATTACGGAGTTCGAGTTCGAAGGAATGCTTATTAAACAGAAATTACCAGAGATCAGAAAATATATGTCTTTAATTAACAAAGAATAAACAACTAACACTGGGACAACACCAGCAGATCTTTCGACGCTCTTCTTCTAAACATACCTATCATTCCTGAGCAATGTACCGTCCCAGTCCCAACTGCGAGCCACCGATCTTCAACCCGGCTTCCTTCTTCGAGGCTGCATGCTTGCCTCATCTCAAGAATAAATCTGCTCACGCTCTTCTCCCAAGCATATGTCTTCACTCTAGCGATGCAATGGCCACCAGACCTGGCATCTTCTTTTCTGTATGACGATGAGATGATGGTTGAGGAGGTGGTGATCCTCATATGTAGTGTTCCAGTCCACCCCCAGCAACGTAAGCTAATAGGGACCTGAAGAGACTTCCAGGAATATTCTCTTTGACTGGTGGTGTAGTTTGGGGACGGTCCTCTCTTCCTCGCACACCTGACACATCGGATCAGGAGAAGAAGCAAAGGGCTCCAATCTTTTAAGTTGAGCTAAGCCTATGATGTAACGAGATAACAATAGAGCGAGATCCCTACTGGCGTTTCGAAAGGAAAGGACCGACGTTAAGAAAGGGCAGAAACACAAGGGGTTTTGTTTCAAACGACCACTGACTATACTCCGTTTCACCTTACGTCCGAGCGCAGCGGATGCTACAAGCCGTCGGAGCTAATCTAAGGCCGTGGGAGTGTCACGTGACCCTGGAGAGGGGACACAGCGACGCGCGGAAGGCGTAGCACGTGCTACGCCTTCCGTAGTGTCCGCTGCGTCCCGACGTAAGGTGAAACCGAGTATAGCTGTAATTGGAAATCTCTCTCCCCCCTCCCAATTTTTTTGTTTTTTGTTTTTTTGTTTTTTTGCCAGAGTACGGTGCCATATCGATGTATGAAGCAGGTCACTCGGCAGATGAAGTCATTCTGTGGTTCGTGCGGATGCTGATGAGGCTAAGTAGAAAATTCTGATTGTTTTATTTTCTAAACTAGGAGGATAGTCGAGACCTTTCAGTGTTCGTGCCGTTTTTTGCCTGCAGTTTCGGGGTTTGTGTCATGTTCAGGATAGTTGAGTCGTGTTTACTCATCGCTAATGTGTCCCCTGACGGACACAGATGGAAGGCCCCTACCTGTTCGCTCAGGGCCCCTGAGCGAAGAGAAAGGAGCCATCGATCTATGCCCGTCAGGTCTTGAGCATCAATGAGGGACCGCCTTTGGCCTGCGTTATTTCGTGGCAACCACTTGCACCGAGAGAGCACGGAGGAACTTCAGTTTTTGCAAACCAACCAGAAATTTTGATGGTACAAACTGCACATAAAAGAAAACACTCTTACCTACTCGCACGAGTCAAGCACATAAAGGTCAAGTCTTTCATGACACAAGCCAGTATTGTGTACAAATCAGTATATTTAACTTTAAAAACTTTTTTTGTGCTGGTTTAGTGGCAGGCAAGAAGTGAATCGGGTCAACTGCAGATAAATCAATGCACTATTACAACCTTGCTCGGATAGGTATCTTATACATAACAAGACGAACGGCATACAGGTTAAAAACTTTTTTACGGTTTAGTTGGTTTGCAAAAGGCGTGAATTGAACGGTGACAAATTAGCGATGAGTGAACACGACACAACTATCCTCCTAGTTTAGAAAATAAAACAATCACAATTTCCTGCTTACCCTCATCAGCATCCCCATGGACTTGCCTGTGCCGAGTGACCTGCTTCATGCATCAATAAAAGACTGTACTAAAAAAACAATTACTTTATTGGGCAGGTTCCCGATCTTTCTGCCCTTAATTACCGTTGGTCCTTTTCTTTTAAAACGCCAGTATAGGGATGTCGCTCTGTCGATATCGCGTTTCCTGAATTGAAGTCCCCCTCAGGTGATGCCCATGCCAATATGCATCAAGTTTCGGAGCGAGGAGAGCGGACATCGGTACAATGGGCGCAACGATCCCGCTATGCATATCCGCTATTGTTTGCGTTACAGCCGGACGAGTAGAAGCGGCCGCGGCAAATCGCGGCGCGTCTTTAGCCGTAAAAAGTGACTGCATACGTAAGGCAATTCCAAGTAAAAAAATGCGCATGCGTAGGACCCCCTGCGAAAATCACACTCGCGAAAAGCAACTCGCAGCTCTCGTCATAGCTCTCGTGTCAGGTGGCGTGCTGTGCGCTGAAGAGGCGCTAAGAAGCAATGACAGGTTACGACGCGGGAGCTCAACCTCAACATTTTTTTTCCTCGCACTAGAAAAAAAAAATTAACTTGATTAGAGTTTTGTAAATTGAAGACAATAACCTCTTGTTCTAAATTCGTTAGTTCTTGTATTTTTACCTTGACCACCTCAGGGTATAATAAACGGCTCTTTAGGCAGCAAAATGGACTTTTTCACAAATTTAGAATTTTTTTTTTTTTTTTTTTTTTTTTTTTTCTGTTAAGGCCACGGTTCCACTGAATGTCGCAGTTTGGGTACTTTTTGTCAGATTATTACTCATCTTCTTTTGAATACTGTTTTGTGGGATTGATGTCGTTCGAAAGGCAATGCAATTCTCTTTCATTTGTTATTACGTATGTATTAGTTTATACTGCTCATGCGCATTTGTTGCGTTGCGAATATGATGGCGCGGACCCTCACTTGCTCCGCTGGTTTATGTTTCATGAAAAATCTATTAAAGATAACACGGTTCCCATAGAACTGTTTTGTTATGATGATGTTAGAGCAGAATGTAACGATATACTTTTTTGCTATTTGCACTACTTTGTTTTGTTCGTCTCTCCAAATATTGCCCTAAAATTGTAATTTTTCAGCACAAATATGTTTTTAATGACATGCGCTAGGAAAATTAAATTACCTACAGATGTAGTGCTTATAATTGGTAATATGCAGAAAAAAATTAATGTTGTGTAAATATTTTTTTGTTTAGATATTCTATATCAAACCTAGCACGTTTTTATGCTTAGAGTCACGATGCTTCAAATGCCGCTGAGGAAATAATTAAACTATGATAAAATCTTTTATAACATTTAGAACTACAATGGTTGCCCAAGAAATGGACGATGGCTTTTTTCCATTTTCAAAGTCTGAACACTCCAGGAGCCCTTCAAACTTACCTGTTTTTGACGCATATCTTTTATGGACATCAAACAGATTTATTGGCATCTAATAACATTTATTGTATGGAATAGATATACATTGCGATGTATTAGATTTTCACAATGATCTTGCTTTGGTTTCTTGATAGTTGTAGAGCTTAGTTAATTTTAAAAACAATTAAAAACTGTTTTGGTGGCTTGTTACGCTACCTGCCGGATGGCAGACAAAACTGCTGATTTCTAATGTTCAAGAAATGTTCGAGGGTGGCGTTGGCGTCTGTATCATCATCAGTGTCCGTGTCTTTTTACCTTCACATTTAGAAAATATGTTAGAAGATTCACTATCGACAAATGAATCATTTAAGTACTGGGTCAGGTTAATAAATCTAAGATGAATAATTACACAAGCGTAGTGTGATATAATGTGTTCATTATTCGATATGATTGAAATCGATAAACAATGAAGATGAAAAGGAGAATACACCCGAGCTCACTTCGTGCCTAGAGTCACTAAAGGAGCTGCGCTTAGAGTATCGGCACTCCGTTCCCCAACATTGTCGTGGGCGCCGCCATTTTGGGTCTTGTGCAGAGCAAACGCAACTGCCGATCGTCATGATTCAAAAGTGCGACTTCCTCAGCATTAAATACCGTGTCAGGAAGCTGATGCAATAATGCTTTGCTATGTCGCGGACTGTTTAAACATTTGTGGAGGACGGAAAAGCGTTTTCTGTGATTTTAGATAAAGCTTCAGATAACTGGGAACCATGATTTTAAGCCACAATATGCCCAAGTGTCGTTACTCTGAAGCGTAGCTTATTTAATGACACTATTCATGCCCTTGTTCAAGGAGCTTGTAATATATCTGAAGGGGCCATGACGCAAGCCCCGTGGGCTCCACAAGCCACCACCTTTTGACGCCTGCCTCTTCCTCATTGTTCCCGCTAGTGCCACTAAATTAGCTACGCTTCAGAGTAGCGACACGTATATACTTGACCATATTGTGGCTTAAAATCATGGTTGCCAGTTATCTGAAGCTTCATCTGAAATCACAGGAAACGCTTTTTCGTCCTTCACAAATGCTTAAACAGTTCGCGACAAAGCAAAGCAATATTGCATGAGCCTCCTAACACCGAATCTAATGCTGAGGAAGTCGCACTTTTGAATCATGACCATCGGCAGTTGCGTCTGCTCTGCACAAGCACCAAAATGGCGGCGCCCTCAACAATGTAGGGGAATGGAGTGCCGATACTCTAAGCGCAGCTCATTTAACGGCTCTAGTTCCCGCGAACCTCCTTTCCCCTGACTGAAACTGAAACTAAATATGAATAATTACACCATTATTATAGCTTATTTAGTTATAACCAACTACACAGGATCAGAGGAGGAAGCGGCCGGGTAGGAGAAACGCGGGTTTTATGTGTGACCATTCTAACCGTCTTAGAAGGGAAAATGCCAGCTTGTGCTGGTTTCAAAAAGACGATCCAAAGAAAAGAAGTGGCACGCTGTGTTCTTTGTGATTGTGCGTCTAATTCATTAACAGGTACATTTGAAGATCCACGATGGACGTCGATCGTCTTGAGGTAATGTAACGTATTAACATTATATAAATAATAAACATAATGAAGGACTGAACGACTCCATTTTTTTAATTCATGTAATGTAATATGGCGGTAGCCTATTGTACTTATTGTTGATGAAGAGCAAAATGAGGTGACGAGGTAATGATTAAATGATGAGGCTCTATAAGGACGACGACATTAGTGGGTATCGATCCACAACGTACAGTGCCAGACTTGTTTCACGTATCGTGTACCCAAAGACTTTTCTTTACCCGCAAGAGAATATGGTAGAATCAATGAGGATGCTGCTTTACAACTGTACGTGTAACATGAAAACTGGACTGCGCGAAAATGCAGCTTATTCATTAATATGAAGGACAGATTTCTAGCAGCATCCCCTGATTAACTGCTTGGAAGAAATGGCCTCGTTGATGTAAAGTGTCCCCGTTCCTAAAGATTCTTATAGCCTACCAAAACCGCAAACGAGTATGAGGCGAAAAATAAAAAAAAGGAGCCGTGTGTGAAAGGTTCAAATCACTACCATAGCTTCTGCCACAAAATACAAGGGCAGTTACATAATACACAAAGAGATTTTTGTGATTTCGTTATATTTACACTCAAGGGCATTGATATCCAACGTATTCAGAGGGACGACACCAAGTGGCCAAACAACATAGAGCCTTTTCTACTCAAGTTTTACATGGAAGGCCGGACTTCCGCTGAAATTCCTCAAGTAGACGAGTTGTCCGATCGAATAAACTGCCATTACTTCCGATCTGCGAATCTCTCGATCTTCGTTCGTAGGCAATAGTACCATGATATCGAGGGGTGTGGCTCTTCATCCGCCGAACATTGCTTCGGGGGTGTTTTTCTCGTGGAAGATGGAGACCGTCGCGTGCTGCCAGAACAAGAAACTGGCGATTCTTTACTGAACTACTTCTTCCGTAAGCTTCAAGAGGGCTTTCTTCGTTTCACACACCATCTCTTCTGCTTGACCGCTAGTTGCAGAATGGTATGGTGCACTAATGTGGTGCCTGATGCCGTTTTTTATTTTTCTCAAAAACTTGTTTATTTTATTTTAAAGAAGATTCGGTGCGTTATCAGAGAAAAAATATTTTCGCTAGGCCAAAAGTGGGGAAAAGAGAGCGTAGAACGTCAGTGACGCGTTTGGACGTCGTGGCAGGCATCGTGTAAACTTCCAACCACTTAGAGTACGCGTCGACAATGACTCCGCAGATGCGGATACGTTTCGCCACCCACCGACTGAATAGTGGATCGTTTTCAGTTACTGTTCATGATGGCGCTGGACTCGAGGAAGGCTTTGAGTCTTTCCGCAAAGTTAGCCCAGGTGCCAACACTTTTGTCGAAAGCGGTAAGTGCTCGAAACGTCAACAACGTCGGTAGCAACGTGCTGTGCTTGACACTTGACGCTTACCATTTGCTAAGATGAAACTTGCTTGTTCGTTTGCCACGAGTCGTCCAATATGAGGTCATCACCGCAACTCCATTTCCCGACAAAACAAGTCTTCATTGTCCGCATGTCTATAGTTAGCAATCATGTGAACTTATAAATTCCCGAACGCTCATCACTTGCCGTCACTAAACGCCGCTCAATCATAGCGTCTTCATTGCAAATAAACGTCTTCCTATTTCTTCTGATGGTTTTCATCATAATCCTCCTAAGCTGTACTTACAACATAATGTGTGTCGGTACTTCCGAAAATATTGCAACGGCGTTTGTTTTCTGGGAACTATAATGTAACAACCTTTACAACATCTTCCGGATCCCGTGAAACACAATATTTCGTGACGTCACTTTTCAATCGTCATTATAAAGGCGAGGTAAATACCGTAAATCGCGAAGCAGTTTATTAGACGTCCGCTTCCACTGGTGTCTTGGAAGATTGAGCCTACTGAGCGTGCATTCCTGCAGAAGAGTTTTTCATTGACAGAATAAGTTGACACGTCAATCAACAATTGATTATTTCTTGGTACAGTATTCTTGGTAAGGTTTATTGCGAAAGCCTGTGCAAAAGCCGAACCGCATGTCCCTATATCAGCCTGACATTCTCGCATACATGAGTTGGCTGGGCCACGCTATTGAGCCAGCTGAGCACAGCTGGCAGCGACGCGAGAAAGGCCACGATGGGAACGTGATGGTGCTCGAGCCATCCCACCGTGAACCAATATTTCAGCCACCCCACGGGTGCATGTCGCCATCTATTGGTTGAACTAATGCCTTGTCCAAGATGGCTGCCGTGGGACCGCAGCCTTAAAGGGCCCATGAAACGATTTTTGGGTTGGGATAAATCATTTCAGATTGGGATTTTACTAATAGCACATCGTTCAGTGGACCAAAAGAAAAAAGGTAGAAAGTCAAAAGCCTGACTTTCAGTGCGAAAATTTGAAAACAGAGCGGACTATTTCGTACCTCCTCCCCTTCGCAACCTCTCTGCCTTTTCATTATGATACATCCGCGGTCCCAAAAGCGCGTCATCGGGTCCAAACTGACGTCACACGCAAGCGGACCTCACTTATTCCCTTCACCTTTAAGCTGACATTGTGGTGGAAGCTACGCGCTTGCCGGACCAATCAGCCGCCTCCCTTTCGTCACCTGACTTCATTCTCTGCAGCCACATTTGCCACGCTCACGTGGCAAGTGTGGCTGGCCCAACGAGCACGTAGCTTCAACAGCACTGTCAGCTTCGGAATGAACGGGGTGGGGAAAGCAACTTTTGTCTGAATTTTGAGCGACGGGCTAATCTTCTAGGGGGAGAATGGATGTGTCCGGGATTACGCAAACGAGAGTGCGAGCAAGAGGGGACTCCCCTTTTTCTTCTTCTTTAACTGTTTGGTGGAATGCGCGATTTATGAGTTGAGGAGGAAAGCTAAACAGGAAAAAGTTGGAAAAGCGTTTCATGACCCCTTTAAGTATTTTGTTGTATGGATGTAAAAATGTTCTTTACTTGTAATACATCTACAGGGCTTCTAATAGAAAAAAAAAGTTATAATTGTCAGGCTAAAAGTAATAATTCAGCAAACAATTTTAGAAAAGTGCTAATTTTTGTGCTTTTTGTTGAATTAAAAATATTTTAACAATAAAATTTGCATAGTCATGACAACATAGCAAGCACAATGCTGTTAAAATTGCATAAAATAAATTGTGAAGCGTTTCGAAAAAAAAAATCAGATTTTTACTAAATTATTGAATGATGCCTAGTTCTATGCCCATTTTAAAATTTAAAACCACGCTCACGCCATTTTTTTTTTTTTTTCGGCGAAATTGCTTTAGGAAACGGTTTAGCACCTTGGGGTAAAAAGTCATGGATTTTCTTTTAAAAGTCGGAAATGGTCGAGCGCAGCGTCTGGGACGTTTGACATGAAATGACCCATCAACAATGTAAAAAGTGGAGAGGTTATAGAAGAGGAGGAGGCAGGCAAAAGTGGAAAGCGCGAAGTGTACGTTGGCCTTTAAACATTTTACTAGGTTCTGAAAGAGAAAGAAAGAGAGATAGAGAGAGAGAAAAAAAAGAAGCTTTACACTATAGTCGGTGACAAATCAAGAAGGTAGGGCGAGGGAAAAGAAGGTGGGAGAGGAAGAAATGTACGCAACGCTGGCATGGGAAAAAGAAACCCCCTCCCCTCGCCAGCGTTGCGTCCGCTTCCTCCTCCCTCACCTTCCTTTCTTTCGCCCTACCTTCTTAACCTGCAACACACTATAGTTCCTGTGCTTCGTCGGCAGCCTGATCAATGCGGAGAAGCACCTCATGGTTCCCGATGAACAAGTCGATTCCTCCCAGGAACCGTCATCGGAGGAGTTATTTGACTTTTCTAAGTATCACAGCTACAAAGCGGTGAGCGGTTTTAACTGCCTTTACTTGGCGTCACTTGAGAGATGCACGCTTTTATGGGGAAGAGGACAAAGACGGAAAATCTCGAGAGCCTACTTACGGTGAAATGAAAGTGACATGCATGCCCCTTGCCGAGGAGCATGCTGGCTTTCGTTTGGATGTATGGGTCAGCCTTGGGGGGGCGGGGGGGGGGGGGGGGGTCTGCAGAGAGTTTTGACGTCAAGAGACGTTACTTAGATCTATTTTGTTGGCCTAATACGTTTGTCATTTCACCCAAAACTCAGCATTTCCTCCCCCCCCCCCCCCCCCCCCCCAAAAAAGAAATGTTGCCCTTGGGGGCTGATTGGGGGGGGGGGGGGGGGGGGGGGGGGGTCGGCCTCTCTTTCTCTTCCCCTTCCCCCTTAAATGTGCCTCTAATACGCAGGCTCCCTCAGTCAGATCTCCCTTTGCGTTACTGTCGTTGTTTCTTCGTATTAATTCCCCTAACTCTACAGTACTCCAATGTATCGCGGCGATCGGCACTTGACCACTTGTCAAGTATCCATGAGAACAGCTTCGATTGCGTCTATCTGGGGGACTCCCGGAAGCGCTGGCGGCGATAGTGCTTGACTCAAGTCTTGCTTTCCAGGTGACGCGGTCACTCTCGGCGTACGCAAAGGCCCACAGTTTCGTACAGCTGCAGACGATCGGACAGACTCACGACGACAACGATATCGTCGCCGTTAGGGTACGCCACGGACACTACACATACTCAACCATTTCAGATATTGCATGGCTCATTATTTCCTTTCCAAGGAGGAGCACCGTGCGCACTGTACGCTTCTACCACCGCGAATCACGAGCCTCGTGAAACCGTTTGTTTTTATGACGCATTCTCAATTACTTGGTTGGTTGAAGAATCTTTCTCCCTTTCAGTGCGCGAGAATAGGCTCGTGGCATCTTATTTAAGGCATCCATTGGTAATTTCAGCTCCAGAAATGAGAACCGCTCCTTGACGGTGTTCGCTCAATTTTCATATTAAAATCGCCAAACATGCCATAAAAAAAAAAAAAAAGCTTGGCCACAATTTTTATTTTGACTTAGAAAATAAACATGGTTGCTAAGTTTTTTTTTTTTTTTTTTTTTTGGTGGACTGAACAAAAACAAAATTGGGCCAGGAGCGGGGCTCCTGGCCCACTTCTTCGCCAGATCTCTTTCCCTTTCTCTTTCCCTAAGTTTGATGTGTGATGTAATAAAATTTAATAATCCATCTCTCCCCCCTCTGTTTACTATTTGCAGTTTCCCCGCCAAATTTAGCGGGGAAACTGAATTCGTGTGCAGGTCACGTGACATCAATTTCCCCGCTTAATTTCGCGGGACATGTACCGACGGGCGGACGGACGGACGGACAAAATTTTGGGATTGGGGGTAGCGTTTAAAAGCATTTCATGCTTTAAAAAAATAATAATAATGCGTTTTTATTTGTTTGTATCGAACACTGCGGGATAATTGTAGACTATAGCACCATAATGCCTGCCCTCCCATATGCCTGGCTGTTTTCCGGTGGAGGAACTCTTACGACTTACAAAAACGTATACGTGTCTTGTGCTTGTCCGTGATGCATGCAGGTCGCTAGAAGACAAGCGCTTCCCGTCATTCTCATTGACTGCGGAATCCATGCCAGGGAGTGGGTGACCATATCGGCCTGTATGTACATCATCAACGAGGTGTGTACACCGTTTGTGTTTCTCTACCACTCATTACTAGACGTATAGCCTGCTGCTCAATGTGCCTTTTTCAAGGACGGTTCTGCACATGTGCAGGCCTTCCCCTCGCAGCGGCGAAAGCTTGAACTTCGGTAGGCATCGGAAGAATGGTTGCACTACCTCTCCTGTCTCTTCCGTGACTCGAATCTGCCGCAGAGAAGGCAGGAAAGGTTTCGCAGCTCCCGTTCCATCCACCAACCGTAGTTGGAGTTTTAGCCACTTGGTGTCGTCTTTATGTGAAAAAGGTCCATTTGATCAGTCTTCAACTTGAGGCTTATTTATTTGCTTGTTCTGAACGTCGCTAACAATAGCTGCGATTACGCGTGCGACGAGGTCAACTGAATTCATCCTTCCCTTTTCCCATGACTTAACGCAGTCTCAGTCCTCGCCATGTGTATGCATTATTTCATTAGTCCTTCAGTAAGACTTACCGCGCAACATTAAGGTTGTTGTTTAATTTTATATCGATTCATTTCTTTTCTCTTACGTCCCCCTTTTATACTTCGCGTAATCACCAAAAGCAACGTTCTTGTATTAGTTGCACTTTCTGAAGTTGTCTTGAAATATCGATGACAATGCAAATGACTGAACTGCGACTTTCGCGTGTCCTCGGTTCTTTTGCTACAATTTTAGCGGCACTTTTTTTTGTACTTTTGATGGGCGAAAGGATAATAATAATAATAATGATAATAACAATAATACATACATACATACATACATACATGCATACATACATACATACATACATTTTATTGACTCAGTGGGACTATTAAAGAGGGATATGTTTGCGGGCACATCAAAGCCAGCGAAGGGCTTGTGGGATGACACCCTAAAAAAAATTAGAAAAGTCCACTTAAAGGGCAACTCCGCTTAATTTTAAAAAATTTTGAGATAGTGGCCGATTTTGCTTTTTGAAGCCCTCAAAAACAATCCCCAATCGTTTGTTTCGCAAAAAATAAAATATTTTTCCTGTAATTTTACTCTAGCCATGATCACAATCCGAAACCGAAACGGTGGCAAAGCCGGACAACATTGTATATTCGGCATCACTAAGCATGTACACCCACGTGATATACAAGGGGAAGAAGGAGCTCCCCTCTTATCAGGATCCTCCTTTGTGCCTCCTGGATTAGCACAGGCGTCGCTATTCTCCTCCCAGAAGATTATAGAAGATTAACCTACCACTCAAAATTCTTACAAAAGCTCTCCTCCTTTTACTTGGTGTTCAAAAGTATGCGATGTAACACAAGCCGCGCTCAACGAGGCGATCGGCTTATCAGTAGTATCAATAGTCGAGCGTCGGGCCGGCCGAGCACGTCACTCACGTCTTTTACGGCGCAGGCACCACCCGTGCTCTCCCCGAAAAAGAAAACAAAATTGAAAAAAAAAAAAAAAAAAAAAAGCTGTACATGCTTGATGACGTCGCGGACGTGCCGGGAGAAGGAATTTGGAGGAAGCGGAAATGCAGCCGGGCAGTGTTGTCTGGCCCGCACGTCTCATCCAAAACCAGCGGATTCGTGCTTGTCAAACTTTGACAGCGATTTTGATGAACTTCTAGGCGGAATTCCGTCGTAATATTTGCCATGGGGGTTTTGTAGATGATAACAAAGGGAACTGTATAGTTTTGCACTACTGGAAAAGAAGCGGAGTTGCCCTTTAAGTGATAAGGTAAAGGCCTTCAAAATGAGAACTGAAAGATAATAAAACTTTCCCCACCCCCCTTCCCCGCCCCAACCCCCTCCCCCCCCCCCCTCCCCCTTTCCCGATTGTAGCATAGACTACTAATTACGAAAAAAAATACAGCATACGAAAGCAATGTACATATTATGTAACAACGTAAATAGAATTAACACTTACAGACGCAAGTCCCAAATAAAGTGTAACACAATGCACGGAGACCGAAAAATGAACTAGAAAAAGAAGAGGAAACATTTCGAATCTGTGGTAGCTATAGCAACCAGCACCATCAGGATTGTCATAAACGCACACGGAGCAGGCACTAAATACTATCAAGGTTAAGACACTTGAGTTATTTTTTTAGAGTTTTCAGTGATGTGATATCATAAATATAGTCCGGGAGGGCGTTGAAGACACGTGGCACATAAGATTCGCGCGAGCATTTACCATACCGGGTGCAACAACGTGGCACTACAAAACGAGGAGAGCTGCGTAATGTGCGGGACGAATGTAGTGGTGTCTTGAAATCACTGCTCCAAAAATTACGAAGGAGGACGGTCTCAATAAAAAGTGAGCGGAAATTCGGCAGTTGAAGGCTTTAAAAAATGTCGGCAGTGGCAGAAAGAATAATAATAATAATAATAATAATAATAATCCTGCTCCGAAAGTGTAGACATTTTGAAATTAATACTTAAATTATCAAATAAAAAAAAGGGGAAAAAATAATCACGTAAACTTTGGGGGCTTACTATATACATCAGCGATCTTCAACAGGCCTGAACCACCCCCCGAAGCGAAAAAATTTAATGTGAATCGTGCTAGCGTGCAATTAATTGACCCATAGGCGTCCGCTTGCCCCAGAAACGCCCGCTGAGACGGTCGCAAAAGCGCCGACAAAATGCCTGTTGTGGTATCGTGCCCGAGCGTTTTAAAATGGCATTCGAAAACGTCCAGTGCGGAGGGTCGTATAATAGTGACTTCGAACATGTACCTAAGGTACATTTTTGTTAACACGTTACACACTCGTGCTCAAATGTGGCCATATCGAAATGGCCACTATACTTCGTTTTAAGTCCAGACGCAGCCAAGGCTACGAGCTAATGGCACCAATCAAATAGCGTCGAAAGCGCAAGTCACTGGGACTTTTTTGTTTACAATCCTTTAAGCGATGATCGAACACCTACAGAAACACGAGGAACACCATATAATGCGCTTTTGACGCTGTCTGCTCGGTTCCATCAGCTCGTAGCGTGTCGGCTGTGTCTGGACTTAATTAAAGATGAAACAAAGTACATATAGTATATTGCACCGAATAGAAATACGCAACAAGATACAGCAATTCTATACTCTGTTTCATACTTACTGTGCAACGCTGTCAAAGCTACTGGCGCGAGCGCGTGGCTTCATCTATGGTTTTGTTTGCGCGAGTACGCATGCAAATGATCAACGAGACCAAGCCCCATGCTCGCGCCAGTAGCTTTGACAGCGTTGCACAGTAAGTATGAAACAGAGTATAGGGGACGTTTGTGCAAGACGCGTTCTTTTGATGGATGACGATACCTGTTCGTTCTAGCTCATTGGTGCTGAGGCTCCTGGATCCAACATCTCGTCCATAGTGAATTCTTACGAGTGGTGGGTGATTCCCTGCCTCAACCCAGACGGATATGAGTTTTCTCGAAAAAAGGTACGCTTTAAATTTGTCACGTCGGTGAGCGTGAGATACTTGGGCCGCGAGTGCGAACATCGCACTCTCAGTGCACGTTGCATGGAACTATGAAACTGCTTCCCTCTTCCACACTAAAAAAAACAAAAAAAGTTTTTAATGCACGAGAGCCATATTATATACCTCCGCTCTTTTGCGCAATGCGTTCAACTGGATCTGAATTTAAATATATGTAGCATATGAAACCGCGCGCCTACTACCACAGGACAGCCTCATCGGTCACATCAACGAACACCGGCGTTGCCAAAAGTGGGGGTGGCCATCGTTGGCAGCGCTCGGACATTAACGAACAATATGTACCCGCGGTCCTCTTCACATAACAATCGTTGCTGTGTAAAAAAAAAAAAAAAAAAAAAAAAGCTTATGCCGCATTTGACTGCCTGGAAAGGACCCGGGTGCGCACGTTGTAATTTTCACAAATGGCGCGCAAGTAACTAGATGAGAAAAAAAAAAGTTGTAGTTAATATTTTTATTTATTGTAACATACATTAAAACGGCACTGAGGGCTGCTCTGGTGACGCATTTCGATGAGACAAGGGAAGAGAAAGTCTAGAATTATTTGGTTCCGCCGCGGATTGGTGTTAGTGATGGAACCAAACCTCAACCTTATACGACGAGATGGCTCGGCAGCAGTGGTCCGCGGAACCCAAGGAGTCGCAACGCAGTCGATCGTACTCAATCGCAAATGTCTTATCCTACGGTGGACTAAAGGTCAAAGCCACAGACTGCCAGGTGCAATCACATTACACGTTAAACTATGACATGCTTTACATTGATTAGGCGTGGACGAATAATGCTCCAAACAAAAAAGTGCTGCATCATTTCTGTAGCTTAGGCACTGCAAAGAGCCTGTATGTTGTGGCTTTCCTTGCGATGTAAAACTGGTGAGTCACTCAGTGCTCTTCGTTTCGAACCACTGTCTGCCCATCCCAATTAGACGCGGGCACCGACACGTACATTCAAGCCGAATGCCAGGCATTTTCTAAGTGGCTCGTGATTGGATCTGGTGGTCCGTAGCCTTTGCCTTTAGTCCATCGTAGGGTGAGACGAAGTATAGTTTCTTAATTCAGCGAGAAATATATATATTGCGCCAGCGGGCGCCCACAATCAGTGAAAAATAACGCCGTTCATTTTTCTTTCTTCGTGTTTGGATGAATATTTACACTGAAAGGGTAACAATAACGTAAGTCAATGACTCAATACCCTAATCACGCCTTTGTGAAAATTACAACGCGCGTAGTCAAGAGACTTTGTAATTCCTGTGGAGTCCGGTTAATCGAGCAGGAGAAACGTTTCAGGGCTCTTCTTCCAGTGACTGAGGAAGAGGCTTCAGTCCCGAAACGTTTTATGATTTTTAGTTCTGCTCGAATGATTACCCGGCGTTTACATTCCTTTCCGTTTTCATTTTTATTCTTGTATTTACAAACGGACTTGACTGATACTTTTTCCCGTGCTTTAGAACCGACTCTGGAGGAAGAATCGATCGCTCCAGTACAGTTTCAACGGAACTCGATGTGCGGGCACGGACTTAAATAGAAATTTCGACGTTTCATTTTGCAGTAAGTGAACCACGCTCACTATCGCACGTCTAAACATTAGCAAGGCGCTGTGTTGCATCGGCGAGGAGTTTAAGCGATCGTTGATTTGTTTGAAGCACATACGAGTAGGTCGAACTAATATTTTTATTTTGTTTGCGATGTAATAACCAATGTAATAACCGCTTGACCCTTCGTTTTTTTTTTTTTTTTTGTTTTTTTTTTTTTTTGTTTTTAACCTGTCGCGATACATTGTTGCTATCTGTTAGCTCTCCAACGAAACCTGTACGGGTTGCGGGGTGTTTCCTTGCTATGCTTTTAATTTAACAGAAATGTCAGTCATGGGATGTGTACAAACTTTATGATTATAACCTCACTCATTTACGATTTTTTCGCATATATATAACATCCTAGTTAACCAAAACGCCGCTATTTAACCAGAAAACACAATGAACACCCCCCCCCCCCCCCTTTTTTTCCCCCTTTTTTTCTTTTCTTTTTTTACGGCGGACGTAGCGCGATATGTCTGTCGTTATGAGAAGTTTTGCGCGAGTGAATTAAGTGTCACAATTGTTACGTACGTGACTCCGTGTTTTCGTGAAGGCGGCCAGGATGAAGCAGACCCCTGCAAGGAGACGTTCTGCGGCAAAGCCCCCTTCTCCGAGCCCGAAACGCACGCTTTTCGGGAGCTCGTCGCGGAGCTTCGGAACCGTATTGCGTTCTACTTCAGCCTGCACGCCTTCGGAGATCTCTGGCTCATTCCATACAGCTTCCGGGTGGAGAGGCCCCCGGACTACGACGAACTGGTAGCGTAACCTTTTGTTGGCGGCGGGGCTCTCGTTTTGATTGGGCTCTTTCGGACCCGGAGCTTTTTCATTGTCGTTCTAATTGTTACGAGTTCGATGCGACCTGATCTGGTGAGACATTGAAAGCAATCTGAGTTCGAGTTGGAAGGAATGTTTATACCGTTCTCTGAATTGTCAGATTGAGGGAAGCTACGTGCTTTCACTGTGTGAACACTCGTTCGATTGGGGTTGGTGGGGGGGAGGCATTGTTTGGACCGAAAGGTGAAATGCTCGCTCATGTATCGGCTCTTCTCCGAGTCCTTCACTGTACTTTGAGAAGAGGTCGTTAAACTTTGTATCTCGACTATCTCGCGCAGTACAACCTTGGGCAGTACATTGACTCGAGGATAGCTTGCCTTCAACGGGGCACGCGCAGCTGTCGCCATTTTGGCTCTGGACGGCGTAAAATTGCGATTATCTCTGGTTCCAGATGGCGAGGGCCACCCGCGCAGTCCGGGCTATTAAAACGCTCAGTGGGGAGACATACAAAGCTGGCCCTGTGTCTTCAATGCTGTGTGAGTATATGCGCAATTACATGACGTCCTCTTTCTAAGACCCATTGGAGCGAGCAGTCAACGCTACTCGCAGACAGGTCGAGAACATTTTATTGGCGACTTTAGCGAACCTCCAGTCTCGCAAGCTTACGATGAACCAACGCGTTTGTGAACTAACTGTAGTGCCGTCTCGTGTCATTGAGTAGCGTTGCTTGAAACTCTTCAGCGATACTGTATAGACCATTGCTCATCTTGTATTCTTACGTAGGTCAATACAGCTACGGGTATAATCGAAATAATACAAATGTGCATATATTCAGAGCTGTTAGAAGCTGCAGTGACATAAAAAAGGTTTGCCAAGTTTTTGTGTTTTTTTTTTTCGGCAGGCGCTAATTGCAGTGGACATTTAGGACACCGACCCCGGTGGGAAGGGGGGAGGGGGGGGGGGGTTATGTGACGCATGGTTAGTCGTGGTACGGGGCACGTCCTTGTCCAGCGAGGCTGAGGGGACGAACGGTGAAAGCTGGGAAGCTATGGCGGAAATTAAAAGTGATCGCTGAGCTCTGCGCCAAAACACGGGAAGATATATGAGAGTAGACGTAGTGCGGAAGGCCATTTTACGTATGTGGTGCATTTTTGCGCAAAAGCACCAGCGTGACTCCGAACCATCATTGGCGTGCACGGAAGGGGAACGCTTTTGCTGTTAGGGAGTTTTCGTAGATCGTTTTGGCCTTTCCGCAACGCTATCCGCTACCCGCTAGGAGACCCGCTAACAGAGGCATAGCGGAGACTCAAAAAAGGGCTTTCGTAGACCGTTCTCTGCGGGCTACGGTACTGCGATTATGACAGCGCCACTAGCGGTCGTAAAAAGCACTATATAAAACATTAAAGGCGTACTATTACTGCAACCAGATATTAGTTTTATCAGAGTGCCTCTTTTCGAACACAACACATGGTTAGTTTACGACTATGAATGTTAATTTTTTTTTCTGGATAAATTCTTCGTAGCACATCTTGCCAGCTTGCGGTTATCGCGCTTTGTCTAAAGCCAGATTCAGTTCGGCCAAGCCAATCCTCTCTTTGCCATCTCGCGCTCTTTTATGTTCGTGGACGCGTTCTCCGCCAATTCCCGAAGATGCAGCGGCACAGCGTTCTTGAGGACCAACTTTTATTGTCCAGTTTAAGTTGGAGTGAAATACTGGATGTGTACTTGATGTTTTCGGAGCCGCCAAAGCTTTGTTATGTTATTTCACTAATGTGCGCCACTGGTATGGTGTAGCTTTGGAAGTTGTATTCTATAAACGGGGAAACACTATTGTTCTTTTTTTTTTTTTTTTAAGGCGCTACTGACTGTCAGCAAAGATTTTTGTCTTTAGTCTTTAGACTTTATTTATTTGGCTCTGGAGAGCCGCGGCTCCGCGGAAAGGCACCAGCTTGTACCATGGAGTACCACGGTGCCGCGTCTAGTGAACATGATAATGTCATCAGTATATACATGCATAATGATGACGACATGGATTGTTGGTATTGGGGAGGATGGCAGTCCGATTCCCAGAAGTTCAGATTTCGTGGAGGCGGGTTAATTGGGGGGGGGGGGGGGGGAGGGGAGGGGAGGGGAGGGGAGGGGGAGGGGAGGGGGGGGGGGGAGAAGCGAGCTGGGGGATCTGGCGCGCCGTTCGATCGGTGCATGAAGGAGCTTCCGGAACACTATGGCGCTGTTGCTGACTGGGGTCCACTGCGGTCGAAGCATCAGGCTCCAAGGAGGTAGCCCAGTCAAAGGTAGAAGCTGCCGCCTCCGAGGCACCAGCGCTCAGATTGAGGCACCGCCATCGCCCGGTGTGTCATCCTCTCAACGTCGTCATCGTTGTGCTCTTTATTTATACGCGTATATATGTATAAATAAAATAAGATAGATAAAAAGACACACAATCAAAGGGCCAGCGTATCTCAAGATTCGCTATTTCGTAAGGCGCCTCCGCAACCACGTCCGCAACTCCGGAAGGCCTGCGCTAGATTGGCGCATGCGCAGTAGTTGCGGAGGCGTAGCGGACAACGTAGCGGAGGCGTAGCGGAGACGCCAGAACAATCTACGAAAACTCCCCAATGATGTCCGCACAGAGTCGTCCCACTTGGTCTTGCGAAAAATCGCGCATGCGAACCGAACTTGGACAGAACCATGGAAAACGTCAGTGCAAGACAGACTGACCCCCCCCCCCCCCCCAGGCACGTAGCCAGGGGGGGGGGGGGGGTGGCATGGGGCCCGCCCCCCCCCCCCCCCCCACCCCCGAAATTTTTTATTTTGCTGGGACCTTCCTCTCCCCCCTCCCCTTCATACAGCATTTTGTCATGGCCCCCCCGAAATAAAATCCTGGCTGCGTGCCTGCCCCCTCCCATTCTCCCATACTCGTCCTCTATGTTATTAGGGAGTTTTCGTAGACCGCGTTGCCCCCCTCCGCTAAGCGTTACGCAGCGAAGAAGTTGCTACTGCGCCTGCGCGCCGATAGCCTTGACTGTGGAGTTCCCGCTATCGTAGCGGGTTGCGGAGGACCTTGCGGGACGGCGAAAACGATCTACGAAAACTCCCTATTCTCCACAAACACCGTAAGTTAACCAGCACGCTCCATTTCCACGAGAGAAACATAAAAAGTTTTAGTAGATCGCTCCGATAACGACAACCGCTATTCCGCCGCCACCGCCTTTACGCATACATCGTATCGTTGTCAGAGGTATGGGAACGATCTATTAAAACTCCCTCTCGATCTGACGTTGACGTGTTTCATGACACGAAAACGCTTTCAGTTGTTATATTCCACACTTTCAGACCTGGCACCAGGCACGGCCATCGACTGGATGTACGTGAAGAAGTCTATCCGGATGAGCTTCACGGTGGAAGTTTCTGGCGAGAAAGTTGGCTTCTTGCTCAGCCAGAGCGAGATCGCGCGCACTTCGAAGCAGGTGTGGACAGGAGTGCTCGCCGTCGTTCAGTGAAGAGCTCCGGAGAGCTGGAAGGAACTGTTCAGCCGGGGTCACACTGTTCGTACATCATACAAGAGACAGTCTGCATAGAGATTCGAACGCGAGTCACCGCGAGATCCGTGCTTCGAATGCTGTGTGACCATGAATTCAAGAAGAAAACTTGGCACGCGGCACTCGAATCATGGATATTTCGGTGACTCGTGTTTGCAGACTGTTTTTTGTATCATGTATGAGCAGTGTGACCCCGGCTTTACTGCTCGCCATGTACAAACAAGATATCTTTCCGAGTATCATGTAAAATTAAAAAAAAAAAAAAAAGAAACAGCACACGGTTGACGTTCAAGTAAATAAAAACAAAAACAATTGCCAACCAAAAAAAAAGTTTTTTTTTTTTTTTGTTTTCAGCGAAAGAAAGAATGAAAGACAATAAATGAAGGTTGTGGAGAGTTTGATGCTAATACCAATTTTGAATAAGCATCCTAACATTCTCTTTTCCGCTCTGCATAGTAGCTGGTCAAGAGGACTATCAGACTCAATTTATTTATTGATGTTTTTTTTTCGGAAGATATATATTTTTAATGCTTAGAGTGTTATTGCTGTACAGCACATTCCGCGAACGTCGTAAAGAAGCTGAAAGCTGGAGACTTGGCTCGCCACGCCTCAAGCAAGGTTTGCCAAGGCCTTCGCGAATTCTGGTTCTGCCCCGCTGTCACTTTCACGGGTTGGTTTGTACACCTTCTTCGTCATCCGAACCCCCTCCCCACCCCCGGCGGCTCGCCTGCCCCTCCCGGCTTCTTTTTATCCCTGTCGTTTCTGCCACCCACGATGTAAAGGTACAAGTGCTACTACGCGCCCTTCGAAGCGAGCGTCACCCTCCACCCCCCGCCGGAGCGCCCGTTCGCCTCGTCCGCCTCCTCTCTCTTCTTCGGCCGTTATTTTTTCCACCCACTCCGGGGGGAGGAGGGGGTGGAAGGGAGGGGGGGGGGGAGCACACACACCCAGAGGGAACGACGAAAACGAAGCCCCAGAGTTTGCGCAAGATAATGCCGCACCAAAGTAAGAAAGAGGAAAACAACAACAAAAGACTCCTATGTACGCCCACCTCACCCACTCCTTCCCACCACCCTGCGGAAAATGAAGCGTCACGTGGTTTCCCCTGGTTTTCCCCGGCGGGGTGTGCATCCGAGAGGTACTGCAGGGCGCAAAGTCGTCCCGCGCGGTCGGTACAGAAGCCTCGGTATACTAGTGACGACTGGCGGAAAATTCTGCTACCATGTCCGAATATATTTTTTTGGCTCCGGCGTTTCCGCCGCTTCCTGTCTGGAGGTGAGGTCGCCACAACGATGGGTCGCCACGAGCCCACGAGCACTGTCGAGGCTACTGTGGTCGATGCTCTGTCAGCTCTGTTATAAAATTTTATGCGGTCTCTGTGGTTACCCATTTACTCTGTGTCACTCACCATGCTCTTCGTCAAGTCTGCGCGCGCTGCGGGGACCCGCGCTCGTGTTCGCAGCGCCTCTGGCGTTGCTTACAGCTACTGGCAGATTGGCGTGGCCGTAGCCGTAGGTAAAGCGGTTTTCGTGGTTTTTCAGTAACTCAACTTATGTATCATCGCCACTGTGAAGTTTGGTTGTTTCGTGTGTCGTACAAGGGAATTTAGAACCCCCACTGTAGTCATGAACAAAACGACGTCCGCCAACAGTACTCAAATAACGTTAGCATACTCAAGTGCGAAGGACCCTCCGGAATTTAAAACAGAATGTGTAATCTATGGCCGGTGTACAGGTCTCACAGCATCTCTCACAGGCTCACAAGTTTCGCCTTTCCGCGCCCGCAAGTTTCAAACCACACGAATCGCGCCACATCTGGCAACCGAGGGCGCCAATCGATTCTTTCTCCTGGCTGCTTCGCTAAGCATCCGCCAGGGATGCAGCGGACGTCGCGTTCGCGCTGCTCAGCTGTGTTTCTGCCGGGGCTACGCGGCTACACAGGCGGGGGGTGGCAGGAACGATTTTTCCCCAAGTGGGCGGCAGGAGGTCCATGTTCCATCCGGAAAGGGGAGGCTCGTTGTATCCCAGTCGGCGTCGTCTCACCGGTGAAAAAAGAATGAATTCAAACATGGCGTACAGCGCAGCCATCAGTACTGCGCAGGCTGGAGTACGGGTGAGTAGACTCGGCGACGTGCCCGCCAGAGCCGCATGCATGCTTGTAAACACCGCGATCAAAACAGGACAAGCATACGCGTGTGTACCGCGAAGTTTGAATGCGCGGGCAACCGGTGATGCCGAAGCGCAGAGCACGAAGGACCTCTGTTTTTGGTTCGACATAATCAGTTTGAGTGTGCCCGATCTACGTGTTTTCTTCCGTTCTGGGGTGAGAAGTTACTTGAACGGCTGCAGGCTGGTTCGACCTCAAGCCACCCTCTGCGTTCTTGTTAAATTTCTGGGTGTCAATGAGCTGCGTCCGTGTGCTTGCTCGCCTCCGTGGCGAGAAGAGGAATATAGCAGAATCAAGGCTTTGCTTTCACATCTCTTTTATTTCGTTTTTTAGGTGGTATTTATGATTGGAAGGCGCGTCCTTTGCTATTTGTGTATTGTGGCACACTGTCTCACTGCGTCTAAATAATAAAACGGAAGTATCGTGTTTCTTCAGGGGCATATGGTTATCGCTTTCGAGACATTGTAAATTTCAGACCGCGTTTTTTATTATTATTATTATTATTTCTTTAATATCTATTTGTCGTTGGCAGGAAACTCTTTCGTAGCTGTCCGCGGAAGGCTGCGTCGACAATTAGATAAATTTGGTACTAAGCTATTGCAGTTCGAATATGTATACACTTTGTGTGTTTTTGTTTTTTTTATGTAGTAGAAGTGTTTAAAGCTGCCAGTAATATTTTGACGTTAAAGAAAGCAACAGCCCGTCACAGAAAGTAAAAATCCTTCTACTGGAGATTTAATATTGTAGTTGGTCTGACCTCGGATTATCCGGGCTTTTGCTTTCGCAACATGGACATTTAACAAGTACTTGAAAAGAATTTATGGATGACTGATTCTGAAATTAGGAATACCTCAAATTGCTGTTGTTTTGCAGAAACGCAGTCGTGTATTTTGTTTATTCAGCACAGTCTGACGGTATTGTGAGCTGGGAATGTCTTGAAAGAGCTGCCTGTATGCAGCTTGTGGGCCCAAACTGTTCACTCTGCAGCAATAAACGCAAACCGCTTTCTTTTTTTTTCTTTTTTTTTTTTTTGGGGGGGGGGGGGTATTTCGTCGAATTTCGTTTCGTGGAATTACGTTTCGTGGACAACGTTTCATGGACACACGTTTCACGGACACATGTTTCGTCGACACGATCGTTTCATCAACACCCGTTACGTGAATTGCACGCTGTAGGGACATTTCGTCACGCGTGTATCACCAAGGTGCGCGTTAACCAACGAGCGTTCAACTGGTAGCTGAAAGTGACCCCCACCTTGCGGCCGCCATATTGCACATTTTTGACCCCTAGACATGTGACCTTACATTTTTTATATATTTGCGTATTGATCTTTAACAACAGTACCGACGAGACAAGTTATGTTTCGTTTTGTTTAAGTTCAGAATGGGTGCTTTTACGACAAAAACTCGGGCAGCTTCGCAGTGGCTCCGCTAGATGCCGTAAGCTGCGGTGCTGTATTGTGGGTTTTTATCGGAACTAGACACTGATCTCTATGGCTAACAGTATTAAAAAAAAATAGGTTATCATGTTTTTTACAACGATCACAATACAAATCTCGGCTTAGTTTTACGTAAAAGCCCCGGGAATTGGTAGGGTCACAGGTCTAGTAGTCAAATTGTACATGGCGGCAGCCAGCAAAAGGGGGCCGGGGAGGGGGGGGGGGGGGGGGGGGGGAGGTCACTTTTGCCTGGTAAATAAGATACCAGTTTATTGCTCCAAGCCCCTCTACCTCATTGGCGTTAACCCGACCCCCCTCCCCATATTTTATTAATTCATATTTATTTTTTGTAAAAGCGTTACATTTTTTTATTTTGTTTTACCTAGGTCTTGGGGAAAATCAGAAACCTGTAGCGGAGGTAAGGGGCCCGTGGCGGGTTGGTTGCTGATGTTAAAATATTACATGCTCTTATTGTGTACTTTGAGTAAGGTTGATATGCTTGTTTTCTGGCATGAGAATTTTTCATTTCATCCAGACCAACCATAGGCTCACGGAGAGTAGTGGAAACCAGATTTCGTAGGGACTGATTTTTTTTTTTTTTTTCATATATAACTTACAAAAGGACATTTTTGTAGGGAAATGTCCGTGTATCTGTGGTCACAAACTTGTTTGCAAAGATTGCTGACCTAGCATTCTTTTCAAACATTTTCAATCTTTTTTTTTTGGTGTGTGCGGGGGGGGGGGGGGGGGGAGAGAGAGAGAGAGAGAGAGAGAGAGAGAGAGAGTTTAATCTGGGCTGACTTCTTCAAACCAATCAGTGAACGCACTCTATACCTCACTGCGAATCCGTGCTTGTTTACTTTTTGTGGATTTCTATGATTCTGACGTTGTTGGCGCAAAAGCACGAGTGAAAAATAATGGCGATTCTTTGAAACGTGCGCTGATTTTCGGTCACTCGTTTTCAAATTTTATTACCTAGTCGTGGCTGTCATGCTTTCTCTCTCTTTGACCTGAATATATGAAACATGTTCGCCGTCACTTTAACTGTCCAGTCAAACACATGATTTTTTCCCCCTCAAAAGTTGGAAGTGATGTTTTTTGTACACCAACACGCATTATCCATTCGCGTCAGACGCGTGTCGGTTTTTGGCTAACGGATATAACGTGTCAGTTGGCCGAACTAAAAAACTTCATATCAGTTCTCCGAAAAAGACATGCACGCGACGCGGAGGGGTTTCTCGTGTTGGACAGCCCTTTAGACCGGCAGCGATGTGACTTTCTGTGAAGGTGGAACCTCAGTCGCTACTGAAAATGCACGTAGCAATAGGGTTCGTACAGTTTCGTTGAAAAAGGTTTCGTGGACGCGCCTTTCGTCGGCACTGCGATGTTTCGTGTACAGATGTAACTGACGATTAAAACGTACAGCGCACAAAGACAGGACAGAAGAAAGAGGACATAGAATGTTCTGTCCAGTCTTTGTGCGCCGTTTTGGTCATCATTCCTTACCAACACGCCCAAGCATCCATTTTGGACACTGCGACGTTTCGTCGACAACATATTCTTTTCCGGCTGGATTGGATTGCTGGCTTAATTTCGTTCGGTGGAAGCATACTGACACTATCAAATCAAATCGAATA